>NW_027457922.1:0-163877 GCF_050624435.1 Tenrec ecaudatus | reverse complement strand
CACATTAGAAGGGCTTGATTAGAGTAGAAGGGAAATGTGGGGCAAAACTCAAAATCATGATTGTCGCGTGCCAGGTCTCGCCAGCAAGAAAAGACGCACCACAACAGGATTCTTCCACAAGCATTTAATTTTTCATAATGCGGTAAAAGACCCCGAAACCCCAAACTACTGCTGCTTATATATGCTCTATGGGGACGTGCTGTGCCCTGATTGGTGCATTTGCCAAAACCTCATGCATTGATTGGTGAGTTCGCCAGAACCTTTGTTTGCATACTCCAGGGTGGAGTTATGACTACGTCATCTCAGCATCGCGCATGCGCTAAGTGGTTGTTTATCACTTAGTTGGACCACCGCCCTGACTGCCCGGCACCATCTAGTAATGGAGGCGAGAGCTGCGGCTACCCACATCACGAGAGCTGTGGCTTCCCACATCTCACGAGAGCTATGGCTTCCCACATCTCCTCCTTTCTTTTTTATTTTAAGCCTAATCCATCGATCAATTCCAGAGCCTCCAGCAGCTCCAAAAGATCAAGATGGATATAAAGTCCATTGATCCATCCCGGAGCCTCCAGCAGCCCCAGGAGATCAAGATGGATATAAAAACCCAAATCTGGTCACCCTAATGTGTGCAATGAGCAAAGCTCCACATGGTGCAAGGGCTGACCAAGATCCAATTTCTGTCACTCTTCCCAGTGCAATGGGACAATTCCCTTGGGGTGCAGGAGCTGACAACTTATGGGGGTTAATTTTCTCTTAACAAAGAAAGCCAAAGATCATGGGAACCACCGCACTCAATCACTAAGAGCGCCTGCGTGATGATGACTTTGTCACGTTTTTGCTGGGCTTTAAGCTTGCAGAGCAACCATAGCAACAACACTCCTCCACAGCACATTATTGCAGCAAATGTAAACACCCCCACCCACTCTTTAAAGTAGGAAAAGGCAGTAGAAAGCCAAGAAGTAAAATCTCCAACAGTTATGGGTTTCATTCTTGTGCCATTAAGAGTCGTAATCTGCATCCGGAGTTGTTCTTGTAGTTCTGCCAGCTCAGCTGTCCATTGTCCTGTAAGATACTGGGATATATTCTTGCTGCTAAAAGAAGACTCATTCAAGAATTTTAAAGGTGTTATGCACAAATTAGGTGTTGAAGAAACACAACTTAATTGCACCATGCTCGTACGAGTATCCACTTGGTGTTGTAATAAATCAACTCTCTGGTTCACTAACAGTAAACCAGACATTAATCGAGCATCCAACATATGGACTGTAGATAAAGCTTCTGATGTAGATTGCGTAATATTGCTAATGACATTTGCTGTCATTACTTGATTAGACATAGCCAATCCTGCTGTAACCGCTGCTGCAGCTGAGATAGTAATAGCTGTAATAATTGCTGCGGTAATGCCAAAATCTATTTTATATCTATAAAGTGTAGCAATAGGAAAAGTATTGGGATCTGCTTCAACCGGTACAGGTATCATAGTGGGAATCTTTACTATCAAGGCAAATGGCTCAGAGCCATTCCAACATTCAGCAAGCCAACACTGACTGCTAAAGCTATTACATGAAGCTTCCCAAAATGTATCATTTGCATGACTAAAGTTGAATGTTAACAGAAAGAAAAATGGGGGCTGGACACAAACAGGTGATGGCTGAAATTGCACTCTTGATATATTAACCATAGTATTTACTTTCAGCCTCTTTGTAGTGGTATTGTATACACCAGTGACATTGTATAAAGTATCATTAATTCCAAACATTTTTGCAAAAGGAGTTACTATGGTAGATGCTCCACGTTGATTATATACCATCCATTCATACCATGGCCAGGTATTATCAGGACCAGTGGTATTAGTATTACTATTCCATTTTGCTTTACCTAAAGTCGGAGTCATATCAAAACCTGGTATAATAGGGTTGCTCCGATAATTTGGAGACTGACATTGAGTAAAAGTAGGCGGAAAACTTTTTTCAGGTGAGCAACTAGGTAATATGACACGTCTGGTCACATTAGGTGGCACTACTGATCCATTAATGGGCCCAGAGGGCCTGGATCCTTCACGAATCACCATAAGTGTTGTTGTATTTACACGTTTTCCTTTCTCAGAGGTGCCACTTCCACCTGTAGCACCTTGTGCAACTTTCATAAGGGTGGATATAATATTATTAAATGTAGAGTCTCCAGAAGGATCCACCCAATTGACTAAAGATCCATTTCTTACAGATATACAAGGTGCACTAGTATTGATGGTGGTAAAACACAAACTATATGCCAATGTAAAATTGCTTGCATTATATACTTTAGGAGGCTCCCCTCTAGGCGTAATACATGGTATTCCCAAATCACATTGCGTTGATAAGAATAAGGGTAATATTGACGCATTCGAGTGTATGGGAATAGGTACAGGCCAAGTTTTAGCTATGGCCCATAAAAAAACTCCTTTAACTATTGGGGTCCATATTACCATCAGTATCAGCAACATTATTAGGTTGATCATCGTCTTCTTCATTCTTCCTGCTTGCACGATCTTCATCCTCCTTAATTAATCTCACCAGTCTCTCTGGCACCCAGATGGGGTTTTCTTCTTTCTGTGGAAAAACACAAATTGCTCCCCTGGACCTGATTAATATGGGGTCCGGGCCATACCATTTGTTGTCTAGGACATTTTCCCATCGGGCCATTTCCTTTGGTGGCTTTGGCCATTGTCCATGTCTGTCTGCAGCTGATTGGCCTTTCTCATCCAGATTTAAAAAAAATTCAGTTTCTCCCTATTGAGTAAGATGCTGGCAGTTGGTTTTTCATATATGTCCCTGATTTCATTGAGAATTTCCCTTCGATTCCTATTTTTTAGTATTTGTATCTAGAATGGCTGTTAGATATTATCAAATACCTTTTCTGAATCAATTGAAATGCTCATGTGGTTGTTTTTCTTTTTTATATGGTAGATCACATTCATTATTTTTCTCATTTCAAACCATCTTTGCATCCCTGGAACCAATCTCACCTGCTGTGGTTCTTTTGCTTAGCTTTTTGATAGATTGTTGGATTCTGTTGGCCAGGATTTTGAGATTTTGCCCCTATATTCATAAGGGATATTGGTTTACAGTTTTGTTTTGTTTGAAATATTTATTTCTGTTGACAAATAAATGAAATTTTGTCTTAAAGCATGGTGCAGCATGGGTAACAATGTTCACTCACGGTACTCACATGTGGGTGTATCTGCATGTGGGAGGACCCACCTAGAGACAGATAGAGGAGCGGTGTCTTGGTTCCTAAGAACATTGGTAACACAGAAAAATATGAGAAAAAAGACAAAAAGGATGGTAATAGAAATAAATTAATAAAAATATCTATTAAAGGCAACAAAAGAGAGACAATGGGAAGAAAACATAAAATTTAAATTTACAAGACATATTTTTGTTTTAAATTCTATACCATTGGCTAAATTAATTACACTATCAATAAAATTGCCTTATGCCCAAGGGGATGATTGATAATGTTCTCTAACAGAAAATAACAATTATATCTCTGAGGTGAACCAGAGCCAGATGAACCATAAATATGTGAATGGATTTTGAGCTTGCACTTAATTCTAGCCTCAATCTAAGTACAATTAGTTCTTATGAAATGGCCCTATTTGATGCTCGTCCTCATGAAGAAATCACTCAAGACATGAATGCTATAGGAAAGTGTAATGAAGAAACTAGATGGTGCCCACCTATCAGAAAAAAATAGCCTCTGGGGTCTTAAAAGCTGGTCTTAAACAGCCATCTAAGTGAGGGATCAACTAAGTCCATGTGGAAGAAGCACACCAGCCTGTAAGATCCTAGGATTTTAACTCATGAAATTCAAATCTGAAGGAGGGAATGATATCAGCTTCAATTATGAACACCTGGTTTTAAGGTTGTGGATAACATTTGCAAGCTCTGGGGAATCCTCTCTGACCAGAGCCATGGGATGTGAACAGCCCTGTTATCAGACAGATAGCATTGTAAAATTGGTTATTGCAGATGTATTTAAGTTAAAATTTATACATCTCCCTTTTGACTCATTTTAAATATATTCCAGTTCTTTTAACCTCTGCTTTCTTTTCTAGAGCTTTTTTTAATCTGTTTTCTTTGTTATTGTTGTTAGGCTTTTAAAAATACATTTTTCTGTATATGAAATCCAGGATAACTAAATCTATATAGACAATGGTTTGGGGGCTATGGCAGGGGAGGTTGGGGGAAATAACATGAATACAATAAAGAAAAAATGTTCTAAAATTGATTGTGGTGATAATGATTATTACAATTTATCTTAATATAATTGAGCTATTGTATGGCATGTGAGTCATATGCCAATAAAAGTGTTTTTGTAAATGAATTAAAACAATTTTTCCAAGCTGTTCTCAGCCTGCTAATTGTTTCTGTCTTGGAAATTTCAACGACAATATGTTCCAGTGTTTTCTTTTGGGATCTGTGGTGTTTTGGGTTCTCTCTGCTTCCTGGAGAATTATTTTCTCCTCCTCTGTTCTGTTAAGGAAGTATTATTCCAGAATTTCTTATATGGATAGTATCCCACTTCATTCTTATGTTTTCTTCAGATTCTTTTGTTCTTTTAGCTGATTGTATCACTCATAAATTGGAGTTAAGAGATATGCCTTCAAACTCACCAATTCAGCTTTCCATTTCTTCAATTCTCTTACTCTGTTCTTCTAAATTGTTGCCTAATTCTCTTATCTTAATATTTTCTGCATTTCTTTTTAGAGGTTTTTGTTGAAGATATCTAGCTTTTCTATTCTGACCATTGTTCTCGCAGACTCTTTGTTGAAAGTACATGACAACATTTTTCTGAATTCAATTTATGATAGTTTCAGAGCCTGTTCTTTTTAAGAAAATTCCTTGAGATCTGAGTGTTGTTCATTTGTTAATCCTTCTTCTGATGAATCAGGAGTGACTGCTGCCACTGCAGCATCGTGGCCGGGTATTACGCTTGGGAGGGCTGCTAGATTTTGTGGGAGTCGATGACTTTGTTGAGTAGTGCCAGAAATGAATAATAGAAGAGGGACGGGGGAGGGAAAAAAGGCTTTGGGCAGTAAAAGGCTGTACTAAGAAAAGTTGGGAGGGGGAGGAACACTGTACTTGAGTGTATTCTTCCCTAAGGCCTAGAGCTTCTTAACATAGTCCGTCAAAGCACAGGCAATCTTCAGGAAAACCATCATGGTGCCAAGTTTGTCCTTGGGATAGCCTAGGCTGGTCCTTTGGGACCTATGCTCCGGGAACTGTGCAGGCCAGCTTGCTTGGAGAGCTGGAAGCCACATGGGACCTGCGTGCTTATTACACGTGAAGCTTTGGACCCTGCTCACAATGATAGTCTTTGAGGAGTGGAGCTGGGTTGCTGTAGCCAGCAGTGCAGAATGGAGCTACAGATGGGTAGCAGGAGACCACTGGGCGCCTCTTCAGTGGACCTGCTCTTTCCTTCCCTTCTCTGCTTGCTCCCACAGTCTCTGATATATGGAAGCCTCCTTTTACTTCACTTTCAAGCCATTGTCTGAGATCACAGGCCACCTGTCTTTTCTTAGGGCCTAGTCTATCCTGGTTGTTACATAAGGATCTACCTGTGTGTATGTGTTCAGTTGGACATGTTCTAGTCCCCTTTCTTTAATGTTTTTAAAAGTTTCTATAGAACTGGTGTCAGCACTTCTGAATTTTTTATGAAATATCCCAGTGAAGCCATCTTGCCATTGACTTTTCTTTTTATATATATTTTTGGTCTTTTTTGAAGGGGTGGAGCAGGGGGTTAATCACATTCTGAATTGCTTATTTCATAATTACTCTGCTTAAACCTATTTCTATTCATATTAGTTTAGGTATGTCGTATATTTTCAGGAATTTGTCCCATTCATCTGCACTTTCAAATCTGTTGCAGTTCTTTTTCATAGTGTTATGATTCTTTATTCAATGAATATGTTGTGTTGTCTCCAGATTCATTTCTTTTGATTATTTGCCCTCCCCCCCCCCCAGTATATCCAGTAGTTTGTTTCAGTGATTCTTTTCAAAGAACCAACTTCTGGTTTGATTGATTTTTTTCTGTTGTTTAACTGTATTCTATTTCATTTCTTTCTCACTGGTATTTATTATTCATTTCAGCTAGTATCTTTGGCCTCTTGCTCTTCCTTTCCTTTTTGTTCAAGTTTTCATTTAAACAATTGATTTTCATCCATCTTTTTAAATATGGGCATGTATTGCTATGAATTTCCCTCTGAGAATGGTTTGCGCTGTGTCACAAAGGATTTGGTATGTTGTGCTTTCCTTTATATTTGATACCAAGTATATTTTTATTTCACTTTTAATTTCTTACATAGAGAAATTGTTTTCTAGTCGTACAATATTTAATTTTGGTATAATAATAATTATTCATTTTTATTCTTCCTGTGATTGATTTCTTACTTCATACCATTATGGTCAGAAAGTATGCTTTGTATGATTTTAATGTTTTAAAACTTGAGATTTGTGGCATAATCTGTAGTTGGTTCTGGAAAAATTATCCTGTGAAAATGTCTGCTGATGATGGATGGAGTGTTCTAAGTTAAATTGGCTTATGATTTTCTTTATGTTCTTAATGTCCTTATTGATTCACTTTTTAAATGTTCTGTCGAGAACTGAAATTGAAGGTTTCAAAACTACAAATATTAATAGCGGCACTGTAATTTTTTTCTTTGATATTAGTGTTTGTGTCATGTTTTTGGACAGGTTAGGTGAATATATGCTAATAATTGTTGTATCTTCTTGAAGTATTAGCCCTTTTATTATGTAATAGCCTTTATCAGTATGACCACACTCTTTTTTTTGGGTGCTGGTTGCACGGAACATTTTTTCCATCCTTTATTTTCAGTCAGTTTGTGTCCTAATGTGAATGTGTGTTTTGTGTAGGTAACAAAAGATGAATCATGTTTTTTATCCAGTCTATCACTCTGCCTTTTGTGTAAATATTTTGGCTATTTACATTTTCTTCATTCTTTTAGCTAATTGGGTTTTGAGTTTCTTTTATCTGGTTTCTCTTTTTATCAATTTTCCTGTTATTTTTTGTATTTAGCATCTTTTGTTATGAGCTTTAATTCCTCTTTACATATTCTCTTAGTGGTTACTACAAATATTATACTATACAACATGCAATTACAGTAACATTTAGCATGCAATCAACAATGAATGTGAAATATTAAGTATTCCTGGTTTACTGTTCCCTCTCCTTTTTCTGTTGGTGAACCTCCAGTGACAGTAATGTACACCCTACATCCAGTAGTCGTAATATGTACTTATTTTCTGAGATCTCTGTCTGACTCCTTCCTCCCCCTTTGTGTACATTTGAGTGTTTGATTAATGTTCTTTCCTTTCCATTTAGAAAACTTCCTTAAGTACATGTAGGGCTGGTCTGGTATTGCCAAATTCCCAAGGCTTCTGGTTATTTGGGACTCTTCTTCCCTGTTTCAAAGAAATGCCTTGACTTAGTGCTTTTCTGTTGTTTCCTTTTTAATTAAAGTAGGGCGATGCCATCTATCGGTTGGCGTGTGTCACATATTGGTATAAGGAGCCCTGGTGGTGCAGATTGGTGTGATACTGCTAACCACAAGTCAGCAATTCACATCCATCTTTCTCTGTAGGGGAAAGATCAAGCTATTGCTCCCATAAACATGTACGCTCTCAGAACTCTAGGGTAAAAAAAGAAACCAAGAAACCATGGGGAGCAGTTTTACTCTTCCCATAGGGACACGAACAGTCAGAATCAACTTGAAGGCAGTGGGTTTTTACCTGTTGTTATGGAATTAAAGAATTTCCGATTTATTACCAAAGGTTTATAATTCATTACTGTGCTTAGATTTCTGGTGTTCAAATTGTGCCAGACAGGTCAACCTATCTGCTAAGTTTTTGCACTGCACCATCATTGTTTTGGTTGTTTTATTACGTGGTTCCTGAGATACTCCAGATTTACCTTGTACATTGCTGCCATTTACCCCAGAATCAGCCATTTCTCCAATGACTGCCGGTTCATTTGACAAGAGAATGATTCTTGAGGTCGATTAGGTTACCAGATGGGCTCATTGCTACAGGGATATCCTTGCTTGTTGGCTGAACTCAGTGTCTTACACTCATTCTACAGAAGGAGAAATAGCATGACCTTTCCCCCTGCGTAGCGCCCATTCTTTTCCAAATTTTAGCGTAAAGTTTCACTGTAATTTACAATGCATATTGCAAAGCACAACAACCATGCTTCTTCCCTTTGTCGCTGAATTTTCCTCCAATTTAGCTATCATTTTAACTTTCTTTCTCTTTCTCTCAGCTGGTAATCTTTGTTTTCTCGATGAGGCTGCCCTTGGCAAATATAAGATTTTAGTCAGATCGCTTTCAGTGGCAGTTTTTACTGCTATTGTGGACACTACAATGGATTTATCAAATGTTCTTTCTCTTTAAGCATCATTTCAGCTTTTTCTTTTTTTTCCCAACTGTCCATCTTGATTTTCCTGGTGAGGCTGCCTTTGATAAAAGGAAATATAAGATGGTAACCCGCTATCTTTGGTTTGATACTTTTTTCTGCTGTGTATTTTGCTGGACACCATAATGGCTTTCTGTGGCCTCTGTAAGAAACCCAGAGTCCTTTGTTCTTAATGCTGTGATAGACCTGAGTGGACTTGCTACTTCACAAGACTTTCCCCAGATTCCTTATCACCTTCAACATCCACAGCCACCCACTTAAGCAAGTGATAACTTAAAAACAGTAGTCTGACTTCCATCCTTCCAGAGAGCCACCAAGTAGACGTGCTAAGGCCCTGCTGCTCCAGCTCAGGCTCCACACATCTCTACCAGTTGTAATGGACTATGCTCCTAGGTTTTGTGTTACTAAATCTCAAGACAGAGAGACTTCGACTCGTTGTATATCAGGCATCAGCTTTCTCACACTGCTGAGTGGTAGGGATGTGTCTAAAGGAGTCCTAGTGGTACTTAGTGGCTATGTTTGGGTGCTGTTAAAATCTAGGTCAGTCGTTCAAACCCATCAGCCAGTCTGTGGGAGCGAGATGAAGCCGTCTGTTCCTGTAAAGATTTTCCACCTCAAAAACCGAAAGAAGTAGTTCTCTGCCCTATATGGTCGTTGTGAGTCAGAATCAACTTATTATCAGCAGTGGACATTTTCAGAATACCTATTTGGAATATAAGAAGAACCACACAAGAAGCAGGCCACCAGATAAATATGACTGTGGATGCTGCTTCCAAGATCCGTGCTGCCCAGTGGAAAGGGAAATGAGCTGCAAGTGCACACAGTTGACGCATCCCACTGCCGACTGCGAGGCTGGCAGTTTGAGTCCACCCACATTGAAAGGGATATTGAAAGAAAGACCTGGTGATCTACTTCTGAAAAATCACCATCGAAAACCCTGTGAAGCACAGTTCTACCCTGACACCCATGGGATTGGCAGTACTACTCAACCGGGTGCCTAGCAAGACACCATTCTTTGTGGGATTTTTCCTATTTTAATTACCATCCATTGCTTTTTATTTTTTTAATCATTTTACTGAGGGCTCGTACAACATTTATCACAATCCATACGTACATCCATTGTGTCAAGCACATTTGTACATTTCTTGCCATCATCATTCTCAAAATATTTCTTTCTGCTTGAGCCCTTGGTATCAGCTCCTCATTTTTCCCCTCCCTCCTAACCCTTCTCCCTCATGAATCCTTGATAAATTTATAAATTATTATTATTTTGCCATGTCTTACACTGTCCAGCATCTTCCTTCACCCACATTTCTGTTGTCTGTCCCCCAGGGGGTGGTTATATGTAGATCCTTGTGATCAGTTCCTGCTTTCTACCCCTCCGTCCCTCCACCCTCCCTGTTTCGCCGCTCTCACCACTGGTCCTGAGAGGGTCATCTGTCCTGGATTGCCTCTGTTTCCAGTTCCTGTGTGTACCAGTATACATCCTTTGGTCTAGCTGGATTTGTAAGGTAGAATTGGGATGATGATAGTGGGGAGGAGGAAGCATTGAAACTAGAGTAAAGTTGTATGTTTCATCATTGCTACACAGCACCTTGACTTGCTCATCTCCTCCCTGCGACCCTTCTGTGAGGGGATCTCCACTTGCCTACAGATGGGCTTTGGATCCCCACTCTGCACTGCCCCTCATTCACAGTGATAATAATATTTTTGTTCTTTGATGCCTGATACCTGAACCCATCAACATCTCATGATCACACAGGGTAGTGTGCTTCTTCCATGTGGGATTTATTGCTTCTCAGCTAAATGGCCTCTTTATTTTTAAGCCATTAAGACCCTAGGTGCTATATCTTTTGATAGCCAGGCACTACCAGCTTTCTTCACCACATTTGCTTACGCACCTGTGTTGTCTTCAGCGATCGTGTTGGGAAGGTGAGCCTTATGGAATGCCAGTTTAATAGAACAAGTGTTCTTGCATTGAGGGAGTACTTGAGTAGAGGCCCAATGTCCATCTGCTACGTTAATACTATAAATATATGCACATAGATCGATTATTTCCCCATTGTCATATATAAATATGTTTGCATATGTACATGCCTATATTTAGACCTCTATAAATGTCCTTTGCCTTCTAGTTCTTTCCTCTATTTCCTTTTACTTTTATCTTGTCCCACTATCATGCTCAGCCTTCATTTGGGTTTCAGTAATTCCTCTCAGTTACATTACCCTTGAACAAGCCCTACCAGGCCTTTTACACCCTCCTCATCACTGATTTTGGATCACTTGTTATTCCATTGTCCCTGGGATTTATTAACACCACTTCCTTTCCCCCACCTCTCCCTCTACTATGTCCCCTGGAACCTTCGGTCCTGTTGTTTTCTCCTCCAGATTGTTTATCCAGACAGACCTGCAGAGATAATACTATGCACAAACCAAGACAGAGCAAAACAAAGCAACAAAAAAGAAAATAGCTCAAGGTCTATTGACATTTAGGAGTGTTTTCTGGTGGAGTCTGATGGAGTGCCACACCATGGCCCCAAAGTCTATTTTTGGTATTCCCTCGAGACGTCCTTGCTCTGCTCCCCTTGCTGTTCTGTTGCACGCCTTTAGTGTTTTGCCTCGGTGTGGTGGGGTCTGATCAGGCATAATTCCCTCACTGTGTATCCAGTGTTGTCCCCTATAGGGCTATGGGCCAGTGAGGGATGTCATGTCTCATAGTGGGGTTGACCATATGGCCCTCTCTAGCTATTGGCTGCTCTGAGCAGGGATATCATCTTCAAGTCTTGGTGGGCCAGGATGTGCTCCACTCTCTCTTCCTCCCCCCTCATTTGCTCCTGTGTGCTCTGATCAGACATGTCCCTCTCCCTGAGCTGTAGCTTCAGTGCTGCCCCTAAGGTAAATTCTTCAGGGGGCAGGGGTGGTTGTCCACATAGTTGGGATTGGGGCCTGTCTCTCAGACCCCTCTACTGGTTCCCTGCTTCATGCCAGTATGTTGCATTCACATCTTAGAGCACCGCTTTGTAGTCTGGTCCCTCTTTCCCTGAGAAGATATGAATAATACACTCCCCTTGGGGGAGTTAGTGCCCTGTTCCCCAACTACTCATTTGTTTTTGTTTTTTCTCTCTTTCCCCTTCCTTTTTAGTTGTCTACCATATGTATTCCTGGATTTGGTCTGGTCCCTGCCATACTCCCTGAACCTGAACCCAGGAATGTTTATATACAATAGTTTTTTCCCTAAGCCCGTTTTGCACTTTTTTTTTTTTAAGCTTTCCTCATCAGACTCATATAGTACTTCTCATTTTCTGCTTGGCTTACTTCGCTTAGTATAATTTCCTCCAATTCTTTCCAATGTGCTTCATGCATTCATCACTACTTTTTTTCTTATTTTTTTAATCATTTTATTGGGGGCTCATAGAATTCTTATCACAATATGTTCTTGATCCATTGTGTCAAGAACATATGTACATTTGTTGCCATCATCATCCTCAAAACATTTGCCTTCTATTTGAGCCCTTAATATCTGCTGCTTATTTTCCCCCTCCCTCCCCACTGTCCCCTACCTCATGAACCCTTCATCATTAATAAATTATGATTATTTTGTCATATACTACACTGTCCGATGTCTCCCACCGCCTTCTTCTCAACTGTCCCTCCCCCAGGGAGGAGACTATATGTAGATTCTTGTAATCAGTTCCCCTTATCCACCCCACATTCTCTCCACCCTCCAGGCATCGCCACTCTCACCACTGGTCCTGAATGAGTCATCTGTCCTGGATTCCCTGTGTTTCCAGTTGCTATCTGTACCAATGTACATCCTCTGGTCTAGCCAGATTTGTAAGGTAGAATTGGGATCATGATAGTGGAGGAGAGGAAGTATTTAAGAACTAGAGGAAAGTTATATGTTTCATCGCTGCTACCCTGCACTCTGACTGGTTCATCTCTTCCCCACAACCCTTCACTAAGGGGTGTCCGATTGGCTACCAATGGGCTTTGAGTCTCCACTCTGCACTCACCCACATTTTCAATGATATGATCTTTTGTTCCTTGATGCTTGAAACCTGATCCCTTCGACAGCTCGTGGTCACACAGGCTGGTGTGTTTCTTCCATGTGGGCTTTATTGCCTTTGAGCTAGATGACCACTTGTTTATCTTAGAACCTTTAAGAACACAGACGCTATATCTTTTGATAGCTGGGCACCATCACTTTTCTTCACTACATTTGCTTACACACACGTTTGTCTTCATTGATCGTATCAGGGAGGTGGGCACCCATTGATATGATTTTTAGTTCTTTCATGTCTGATAACCAGTCCCTTCTGCACCTTGTGGTCAGACAGGCTGTGTGCTTCTTCCATGTTGGCTTTGATGCTTCTCAGCTAGATGGCCGCTTGTTTATCTTCTACGCTTTAAGATCCCAGACGCTTTGATAGCCACGTACCATCAGCCTTCTTCACCACATTTGCTTATGCACACATTTTTCTTCAGCAATCATGTCGGGAATGTATGCATCCTGGAATGCCAATTTAATAGAACAAAGTGTTCTTGCATTGAGTAAGTGGAGGCCTAATTGTTTTATTAGGAGTTCACACAACTCTTATCACAATTCATACATACATCAGTTGTGTAGAGCACATTTGTACATTCATTGCCCTCATCATTCTCAAAACATTTCCTCTCCACTTAAGCCCTTGGCATCAGGTCCTCATTTTGTCCCCTCCATCCCCGCTTCCCCCTCCCTCATGAACCCTGGATAATTTATAAATTATTATTTTGTCATATCTTGCCTTGTCCGACATCTGCCTTCACCCACTTTTCTGTTGTCCACCCCCTAGTAACAAGGTCAAATGCAGATCCTTGAAATCGATTCCTCCTTTCCAACCTACTCTCCCTCTACGCTTCTAGTAGTGCCACTCTCACCACTGGACCTGAAGAGATCATCCACCCTGGATTCCCTATGTTTCTGGTTCCTATCTGCACCAGTGTACATCCTCTGGTCTAGCCAGACTTGCAAGGTAGAAATCAGATCATGATAGTGCAGGAGGATGGAGCATTTAGGAACTAGAGGAAAGTTGTATTTTTCATTGTTGCTACATCACACCTTGACTGGCTCGCCTCCTCCCCTACACCCCTCTGCAAGGGGATTCCGGTGACTGACAAATGGGCTTTGGATCTCCAATCTGCACCCCGCCCCCCTACCTCATTCACTATGGTAAGATTTTTTGTTCTGATGATGCCTGATACCTGATCCCTTCAACACCTTGTGATCGCACAGGATGGTGTGGTTCTTCCATGTAGGCTTTGTTGCTTCTGAGCTAAGTGGCTGCTTGTTTGCCTTTAAGACACCAGACGCTATACCTTTTGATATCCGGGCACCATCAGCTTTCTTTGCCACATTTGCTTATGCACCCATTTGTCTTCAGCGATCATATCATGGAGGCAAGCACAAAATGTTATGATTTTTTGTTCTTTGATGCCTGATAACTGATCCCTTTGGCACCTTGTGATCACACAAGCTGGTGTGCGTCTTCCATGTGGGCTTTGTTGCTTCAGAGCTAGATGACCACTTGTTTATCTTCAATCCTTTAAGACCCCAGACGTTATATCTTTTGATAACCGGGCACCATCAGCTTTATTCACCACATTTGCTTATGCACCCGCTTTGTCTTCAGCAGTTGCGTTGAAAAGGTCAGCATCACAGAATGTCAATTTAATAGAAGAAAGTATTCTTGCATTAAGGGAGTACTTGAGTGGAGGCCCAATGTCCTTCTGCTACCTTAATACTAAACATATAAATATATGCACATAGATCTATTTACCCATCCTCATATATAAATATATTTGCATATATACATGTCTTTATCTAAACCTCTATAAATGCCCTTTGTCTCCTAGCTCTTTCCTCTATTTCCCTTGACTTTCCTTCTGTCCCACTATCATGCTCAGTCCCGACCAGGGTTTCAGCAAATCCTCTTTGTTACATTACCCTTCATCATGCCCTACCAGGCCTCCCAGCCCCTCCTCACCACTGATTTAGATCACTTGTTCCCTTGTCCCTGGGTTTGTTAACACCACTACCTTTTCCCCCACCTCTCCTATGTCCCTCCTGAACTGTCGGTCCTGTTGTTTTATCCTCCAGATTGTTCATCCAGCCTATCTTATTTAGAAAGACCAGCGGAGATAATAACATGCACAAAAACAAGACATAAAAATACCAAGGAACAATATACAACCAACCAACAACAATAAATCAATGACAAAAAAAAACACAAGAAAGAAAAGTTTGTAGTTAGTTCAAGGATTGTGTGTTGGCCTTTAGGAGTGTTTTCCAGTTCAATCAATTGGGGTACCACACCCTAGCCCCAAAGTCCACCTTCATCATTCCCTGAGGACCTCACCGTTCCATTCCCTTGCTATTCTGTTGCACCCCCTTAGTGTTTTGCCTCGGTGTGGCGGGATCAGATCAGGCGTAGTTCCCACACTGTGTCTCCAGTGTTGTCCCCGGTAGAGCTATGGGGCAGTGAGGGGCGTCATGTCTCATAGTGGGGCTGGCCATGTGGTCCTCTCTGTGGACTGGCTGCTCTAATCGGGATAATCGTCCTCAAGACCTGATGGGCCAGGATGTGCTCCACTTTCTCCTCCTCCTCCTTCATCATCACCCATGTGCTCCCATCAGATATGTCCCTCTCCTGGAGCTGCAGATTCAATGCCGTCTTTTGAAATAAGTTCTTCTGGTGGGAGGGCCAGGTGTCCTCTTAATATTTGTCATCACTGCTTTTTAGTGATGTGTAGTACTCCATTGTATGTATATACCACTGTTTTTTAATCCAATCATTTGTTGGTGGAAATTTGGGTTGTTTCCAACTCCTTGCATTCGGATTTGTACCCTTGTGGAACTGCTGTTCAGGTCCTTTGCCCACCTCCTCGGTGGGCAATTAGTTTTTTTTTTCTCTTTGGAAACTAGCAGAGTATTGTAGATTTTAGTAATAAGGCCTTTGTCTGATGTGTCAGGCTAAAGATGTTTTCCCAGTCCGTGGGCTCTCTTATTACTCTCTTGGTGAATTATTTTGATGTACACAGATGTTTTATCTTCAGTGTATCCCACATGTCAATTTGTGACTCATGTGCATTTGTGTCCTTCCCTGTTTCTGCTATCCCATGTATTCCCAGTACCAAAATTCTCAGATTGGTCCCAGTTCCCTTATTGATGGACCTAATAGTTTGGAGTTTTACCTCAAGGTCTGTGATTTACCTTGAGTTTATTCTTGTGCATGGAGTCAGATAAGGGTCATGCTTCATTTTTCTGCAGGTAGATATCCATTTTTTCCAACACCGCTTGTTAAAGAGGGTACCTGCTTTTGATATTTTGGGGGCTTTATCAAAAGTGAGTTGTCTGTATCCTGATGATTTTATTTCTGGGTTTTCAGTTCTTTTCCAGTAGTCTAAGTATCTGTCATTATACCAATACCTCCCAGTTTTGACCATGATGGCATTATAATATGTGCTAAAGTCAGGTAAAGCAAGCCCTCCCACTGTGTCCTTCTTAGGGAGTCTCTGCTAATTCTGGGCTTCTTCCCTCTCCATATGAATTTGGTAATCAGTTTTTCCATTTCTTTCAAGAAAGATGAGGGTAATTCTCTCAGGATTGCATTAAAGTTATATAGTGCCTAGGAGAGAACTGACATCTTTACTATATTGAGTCTTCTGATCGACAAAAATGGGATATTCTCCCATTTGTTGAATCACTCTTGGTTTCTTGCAATAGTGTTCCATAGTTTTCCTCATATAAATCTTTTGTTCTTTTAGTCTGCTATTTCCCTAGATATTTTAATTTGTGCTTGGCTATTGTGATGGGTACCACCTTTTTGACCTCCTCTTCTGTTATTTTAGCTGATATGTATAGCAGTCCAGTGGACTTCTGTTTGTTGATCTTGTATCCTGCCACTCTGCCCCTTTTGGATCTTTTGGGATTTTCCATTTATAAAATCATGTCATCTACATATAACGATAGTTTTACCTCTTCCTTCCCCAGACGAATACCTTTGATGTCTCTCCTTTGCCTTATGCTGCGAGCTAAAACCTCCAGTACGATGTTAAATAAGAGTGGGGACAAGGGGCATCCTTGTCTGGACCCTTTTTCTGTGGAATTGTGTTCTTCTTTTCTGCATTGACTACCATGTTGGCTGTTGGTTCTTCATATATAGCTTGTATTGTCTTGAGGAATTGTCCTTCCATTCCTATCTCCTGACGTGTCTTAAAAAGGAATTGGTGTTGGATGTTGTCGAATGCTTTTTCCACATCTATCAATATTATCATGTGGTTCTTAGAGTTTTTCATGTCAATGTGGCACATGATACTAATGGTCTTTCGTATGTTGAACTATCCCTGGTATGAATCTTGCTTGGTCATGGTGAATTACCATATATACTCGTGTATAAGCTGAATTTTTCAGCACAAAAAATGTGCTGAAAAACTGGGGTTTAACTTATACGAGGTGTAATATCTCACAGGTGATTGTCGTTCCTCCGCTGTTCATTCAAAGCCCCACTGATACTGCAGGGCTTTGAATGTTTGTTACTCACATCTAACCAATCAGAGCCATCCTATGACGTGGAAGGCTCCAATTTGCAGAAGCACCCATAGTGATTCACTTACGCTGGCAGCTGAACTGGTCAGGATGTGTCCGTGGCTGCGCTCCGTCTCTCCCCTCTGGTCTCTGTGTTAATTCACATCCTGCATTTCCCACCATAGGCTTATACTCAAGTCATCAGTTTTTCTAGTTTCCCAGGTAATAACTAGGTACCTAGGCTTATACTCACGTCGGCTTATATTCAAGTATATATGGTATTCGTTTTATATACATTTGTATTCTATTGGCAAGTATTTTGTTAACAATTTTTGCATCTGTGTTCATTAAGAATATTGGTCTGTAGTTCTCAATTCTGGTAGGATTCCTGCCCTGTTTGGGTATCATATTTATACTTGCTTCAAGAGGTTGCCGTCTTTTCTATGTTCTGGAAGATTTTGTGTAGGATTGGTGTCATTTCTTCCCTAAATGCTTGGTAGAATTGTCCTGTGAAGCCATCTGGTCCAGGGAATTTGGGGTTGGTAATCCCTTGATATCCTTGTCTATTTCTTCTATTGCTATGGGTCTATTGACATTCTTGATGTTCCTCTGGGAAATTCGAGGGAGGGATTGTTTTTCAAAATTTGACCATGTCTTCCAAGTTGTTGAATTCATTGGAGTACAGTCCTTCGTAATACTCTTTAATTATCATTTTGAATTCATTAGAGTCTGTTGTAATGTCCCCTCTTTCATCCCTCATTCTTGCTATTGAAATTTGTTCCCGTCTTTCTTTGGTTAGGTTTACCCACGATATGTTGATTCTGTTTATCTTTTCAAAGAACCAACTTTTAGCAGCATTAATTTTTTCCATAGTTTTCTTATTTTCCCTCTCCTAAATCTCAGCCCTGATTTTTATTATTTCTTTTCTTTTGCTATTAGCACGATTGTGCTGTTGACTCAGCCCTAGTTGCTGTAAATTTTGTGCCAGCATATCAATCATATGGCTTTCTTCCTTTCTCAGGTGTGCATGTATTGCTATGAAACTTCCTCTGATAACTGCCTTTGCTGTGTCCCATAAGTTTTGGTACGTCTTATTCTCATTCTCATTGGTTTCTAGAAATTTCCTAATTTCATCTATGATCTGAGCCAGTACACACTCCTTTTTCAGTAGAGAGTTATTCATCCTCCAATTGTTTGCCTTGTTTTATTCATCTTCATTTTGCTGATTTCCAGCCTTATGGCACAGTGGTCAGTGAGAGAAGTCTATATGATATCAATGTGCTTAAATTTATGCAGATTTGACTTATGCCCCAGCATGTGGTCTATCTTCGAATATGTGCTATGTGGGCTTGAAAAGAATGTGAAATATTTTGTATTTTCATGAAAAGCTCTGTAAATATATATCAGGTCAAATTGACTAATTGTAGTGTTTAGATCTCTGGCCTCCTTGTTGAGTTTCTTTCCCTGTGATATTTCTTTCTCAGAGAGTGGTGTATTGAAGTCACCTACTATAATTGTTGAGGCTGTGACTTCCTTTTTCATATTTTGAAGCATTTGTTTGACGTATTCAGCAGGTCTGTCATTTGGGGAATATGTTTACAATGCTTAGTGGTTCTTTGCCTACTGCTCCCTTGAGCATTATATAGTGTTCCTCATCTCTTTTTATGGTTTGCACTTTGAGGTCAGTTTTATCCAAGATTACGATTGCAACCCTTGTTTTTTTTTTAATTGCTGTTTCTTTGGTATGTTTTTCTCCAGCATTTGATTCTCAGCCTAGTTTTGTTTGTAGTCTTGACATGTGTCTCCTGTTGGCAGCAGATTGATTAGTTGTATTTCTAAACTAGTCTAAACTAGTCTGCTAGCCTCAGTCTTTTAATGCCTGAGTTTAGTTCATAGATATTCAGGGGTATTATTTCCTTCCGTGGACTCTGTGATGTCATCTTACACCTTTTGTGTTGGGTGTTTTCCCACCTCCCTTTCTTTTTAATGTAGTGTGTGTGTGTGTGTGTGTTTCATTCTTGACTTCTTTTCACCCTTAATCCAATGCTATCTTGGGGGCTGTTTTCTCTTTGTTTCCCTCTGGGTGAGGTTGTTCTCTGTGGCAGTCTCTTACTTATGCTAGGTGAGTGCTGTTCTTCTGCCTATACTGGATCGACAAGGATCCAGGCTGGGTTTCTTCTAATGTATTCTTTGAGTTTTTCCTTCTCTAACAAGACAATTACTTCTTCATCTATCTTGATCAGTAATTTGGCTGTGTAGAGTATTCTTGGGTTTGCATTATTTTCCTTCAATTTTTGCAATGTTACTCAACAACTCTCTCCTCTTCTTCATAGTGTTCTCTGATACCCTGTTTCCCCGAAAATAAGACAGTGTCTTATATTAATTTTTGCTCCCAAAGATGCACTAGGTCTTATTTTCAGGGGATATCTTATTTTTCCATGGAGAAGCATGTGGTACACGTTTATTGTTTATTGTTTTATTAAAAGAGACCTCGTACTACCTGTCTGCTCTGACTGCTCTGCAGCCAATAGTGAGCTGCGTGGTGGTGCCCACCACTATGATCCAGAGTCCAGAGTTACGGTAGCTTCGGGGGTGCTGATTTTTGGGGAGGTCTTATTTTTGGGAGATGCCTTATATTTCAGCCCGAGGCAAAACTGTAAGTAGGTCTTATTTTGGGGGGATGTCTGACTTTTGGGGAAACATGATAGGTCTGAGCATATTCTTATTTGGGAAACTATGTGATTGCTTGTTTTTCCCTAGCTCTTCTCATGATTTTCTCCTTTTCCTCAAAGTTGGATAGTAAGTATGATGTGCCTTGATTTCTTCTTGGGTTTCAATCTGACTGGTGTTCTTTCAGCTTCCTGAATGGTTGCCAGGTTTTCATTCATTAAGCTCGGGAAGTTTTCCTCCAAGAATTTCCTCTCTGTTGCAGTTGACTTCTTTGTGGTGTCTTCCTCTGGTAATCCAATAATTCTAATGTTGTTCCACTTCATAGCATCAGACCTAGCTTTTAGGTTCTCTTCATCTTCACTAATGATCTTATTAGATTTTTGTTCGCATTTAAAGTCTCCTTGGCTGTCCTCTAGGTCACTGGTGCAATTATCTGCCTCCTCCAGTCGATTCTCGTGGTCTGCGTGTCTGCTACTAGTTTTTGTTATCTCTTCCCTGATCTCTTGTATTTCCCTTTGGTGTATGGACTTAATCTCCTCTTTCATTTCATCTTTTTTCTGTATTGTTTTTCTCATATCCTGTATTACAGCAAGAAGTATTCTGAAAAATTCTTTATGTGGCAGATAAATATCTGCTTCTTCTATGCATGTCGTTCGGTTCAGGACATCTCTGCCATTGAAGTTTGTTTCTCATGTTTTTTTGTTGAGGTCATTGGGCCTGATTGCTGTTTGTTTTAGAGGAGCCAGGTGCCATTTTTCAGGGAGTCAAAGAGCACTGGCTCTCTCTGGGAGACTCGTAGGAAAGCTTCTTCGAACTGCTACAGCTAATTTCACTATGGAATTAGCCAACCACTTTATCCTCCTGTGGCTTCACTCTTTCCCTAGTCAACAAGTTGGATGGGCCTCTCCGGAGATGCTGGTTGGGTTGTTGTGGATCCACGAGGATGGTGCTTTACTGGGTGATCTCACAAGAATCCATGATGGTGTGGCCCATGACGGCTTGGGTTGCCACAGGTGGCATGCAAAGGTGCCCGCTGCAACAGGAGTGTCACAGAAATCTGGTTGGTTGCCTGCTTTGGTATAGAGCACCGTGAATGTTGGGCGGAATTTCCCTGATCAGGTAGATCACTGCATAGGTTAGGCAGAGGTTCCCACTGCTCCGTGGAAAGCTGGTGAGTGTTTGATAAGCTTTCTTAGTCTGTGAGGCACTACAGCAGGCGGGAGGAAGCTCCCTCAGTAACGTGGGACCACAGAGGATGGATAGGAGCTCCCCAAGGCACACAGGCAGGATTTCCCCCAAAGAAGGGGTGCCGAATTTCTCCAGCCATGTCTTAAGCACTACAGAGGACCGGCAGGTGGGCTTTTCCAGGGAAGAAGTTGGGCAGGATATCCCCTGTTGGAGTGTGGGTGGGCTTTCCCAGCTTCCGGTTATGCTGCAGAGGGAGGAGCTCGCCCAGCAGGGTTGAGTGCAGGCATTAATGCCCTAGGCTAAGGGTAGTGGTCAGGATGTTGGCAGTGCTGTGTGAGAGAAAGGGGAAGAGAAAAAGAGAAGGAAAAAAACAGCCCACTGAGACAGGGGGATAGGGGGGAATAGAGAGAAGAGAGGGAAACTGAAGCATCAATATAAATGAACCTGATCCTTGACCATGGGGCTGCAGGGGTTTAATCCCTGCCCTGAGATGGTGTCAAACTGTGGCTGTGTTGAGATAAAGCCCCTGTGTTGGCTACAAATGATCCTGGCTCCAGCCAAGACAGTGGCCGGGCCAAGGTAAGGTGACCAGATTTTAACATTGGTATAGCGGGACACCATTGATAAAACTCATATCCTGGTGAAATTGCCACATGGCAGCCGAAAACCGTACATACCCTCACTTGTTGTCCATTCTTTCAAAAAATTGGGACTTTTTAAAAACACCATAGACACGAGAAAAAATGTTTAAAAAGCGGTACGTCTGGTCACCTTAGGCTAAGGTCAAACCCTAGCTGGCCTCCATTGTGGTAAGCCAAAAGACCCAGCTCCTTAAAACCTATTGGATCTCTGCCTACTTATCTTTCTGATGCTCCTTCTGCGACCTGGCGGTGTGGAATTTCCCTCTTAGTGACTCTCCTGCACAGATTTCTGTGGAGTTCCTCTGCTATGTGTTACTCAGTCGCCATCTTCCTGGAAGTCTCTACCATCCATTTCTTAACAGATTTTTGTGAGAACTTTTTTTCTCTCCCACTTAAAATTAATATACTTTTCCCCTCAAGAGACTGTAATTTACCTTTGTAAATTACAAGAAAAGGGCTTCAAAAATTCATGGAAAATTCCTTTACCTTTTAATCCTATTTCCATGAGTTATTTGTGGCTCACTCATACATGTTATTCCAGTTACTATGGCTCCATAAGAAATTATCGCCAACACTTAATGGCCTAAAATAGCAATTAAATATGCTCATAGATTTTATATTTTGTGGGAAGGAACTCAGACATAGCATAACAAACATGTTTCTTCTCTGCCCTATGATGCCGGGGCCTCAGCTACACACCTTACTGGCTAGACCAGAAATGTCTGAAAGCTCGCTTACCATGTGGCTGCCTGATGGGCCAGTTTGGGCTTCTTCACAGTTCAATATCTAGTGTCCCTCCAGAGTACGTTTCCTAAAGGAGAAACCAGGTAGAATCATACTCCTATAGTCCCTGGGAGCACTGCTGCCGTATTCATTAGGTCTGAAGAGTCCCAAGTCCCCCATCCCCAGGTGCACAAAAGGAAAAGTGACCACACACCTCACATTCCTTCACGAAGGGATCTAGGGTCCCTGAGTAAACCGCATGGAGTGCATAGCTGACCTCTGGCTACATCAAGGAGAAGAATCCTACGTAGCTCCATCAATCAAGGCTGATTGCCACAAAATAGAGATCAGGCATGCCTCCACCCTCCATCATTCTTTACCCTTTTCTGATAGTAACTGTTTCTTCCACAGCATTCTACTTTTGTGCTGTGTTCTATAATCCATTGCACTGGTCGCACAGAGCTCACAGGCAATACTCACAATTAAGGGAGCTTTTTAGAGAACTTAATGGGTTACTACAAGCCAAGATCAGAAAACACTAAGGATACACTCATTGGTCCACAGTATCATCTCGCCTCAATCAAGTCTTTCTCTAGTCCTTAGTCTCTGTGTTGCTCTTCAATTCTGTCTCGTGTCTCCTTGCCTCAGCCTCTGACTTTGTCTTGTTCTTTCAGTCTGTCCAGTAATTTCTGTTTCACAGCCTCTGGTTCCTCTTGTCTTTAGACAGAGATCTCATTTGTTCTCCACTGGTAGTTCTTTATCCCTTAAGTTCATGGGATTCCTCTCTGTTCCTGTTCTAAGATAACACATCCCTATGGCCAGGGAAGTGGCAACGAAAATGAACCAGTCCACTCTGTTTTGTGTTAGACATGCCTTTTTGCAAAGTCCCACCTAATCATCAATGGGAATCACAAAGACCTAGACAGAAGAGCCATGCCAAGAGACTTCACACCACGATAGTCCCACAGACAGGCGCTTCTTGCCTTCTTACCCTTAAATCTACAAGTGAGAGCTGTGTCTTGGGAGATTCGCCTCTAAACCCTGGCAACCAAGTGTGCTTTTTACAGTGCATTTCCTCAACTCCTGTGCAGACAGACCACTGCAGCCAGGTGCAGATTCAGGGCAGCCTCCCAGCATTGCCTGTCTGTCCTGCAGCCCCCACTCTATGTGCCTCATTGGGCCTCAGCCATCCATGTGGCCCTTCTGCTCTGCTGGGTGGCATTTTGTTTTAAGATGATGGCAACGCCTTGACAGTCAAAGCTGCAGAACCCTCTGGAGAAAGGACACCAGTGAGTTGCTTTTCTTGCCCACACCCCATCACTGTGGTGGACTTGCACACATTCCTGTTGAGTCAGATGTTGGTGATCTGCATTTCTCCTCCACATTCACTTCACTTTAAAAAAAAATTTAGCCCCTGCTATGATTCTAGTGATAGAAGGCGATGTAGGATTTAAGAAAGCTGAATTATCCCTGTCATGTTTAACTCACTGCATAGTTGGAAACTTATAGTTTGAATGTTACATGTTTGCTGTCAGGAATTGAATTTCCTTTCCACTGGGCATCCTGCAGACCCTGCGGTGCTGCATTGCTCCTTGGGCCTTGCTGTGTAGCATGGGGATTGCAGGGCCATCTCTACTCTGCTTATAGGACCTGCAGGACCGCAATGATGAGTTGCAGGCTGCGCTGGAAGGCCTACAGACATGGATGCACAAGACACAGAGTAGCCCATCTAGTTTCCGGCCAGATGGATGCCTGCCCCCAGCAGATTGCTCCGAAGGTAGAGGATCTTCTTGGGGAAAGGGTGGAGTCCTTGTTCCAGCAAACTGGGCTATCTCTCAGACCTACCCGTAGTTTGTGTCATGGGCCACTTCCAAGCATCATAGGGTATATTGAGGCACAAACACCTGCCCCAGACACACTGGCACCACCCGGCTGAGTTCCTTGTAGCTGGGAATTTATGGAAGGGGATGGGGGCTTTATCAACTGTAATGAAATGGCAGCAGTTATGTGATCTCACAATGACCTCATGAGAGGCATGTCCATCACTCGTAGATGTTCCAAAGCCACCTCCAGAGTTGTGATTAAGATGAAGGGACTTGGTGGTGAGGTTTCAGCATAGGCTAGAGACAGAGAGAGTGAGGGTATGTGACAGTAAATAAAGGAGCTATATTTCCTTTGCCCAGGTCACAGACCAGTCTCTATACAGATTGTCCTCTGAGCTGTAAGCTGGTTGATGTGAAAACTCTTTTAATAAAAGAGATAAATTATATCTAAAACATATTAATGACTCCCTGATGTTCAGAGAGAGCTTGAGATTTGTCCCCTTGAGTGTCAGAATTCGTCAGAATAGACCTGTGCCAGCGGCGCCTGCGCAGGACACAGGTCAAGCACTGGAAGCAGTTGGGACCTGTGTGCATAGGCGTGCATATCTGCTTAAAAGTAGATATCTCTGGCTTCAGGATCCTCTTAGTGCTGAGGTTTATGACAAATTCCACCTACAGTGTAGACTGTGTTTGATTAATCTCAGCTCCTTCAAAAGACAAGAACAAGGAGGTAACACAGCTGCCCTAGAGTTTTGTCATAGTCCTGTATAGCCAGGGGTTGGTTCTTGGATCAGTGCCCCCAACTGTGCATCAGCAGACACCGTGGCAAGTCTCTCAGCCCTGCTGCCAAAGCTCTGATACACAGTGGTTTTGTGTGCTAAGTTTTGGCCACTCCCTCACCCCAGGGAGATGTGTGGACGCTGACAGGCCACTCCCTCACCCCAGGGAGATCTGTGGACACTGACAGGCCACTCCCTCACCCCAGGGAGATCTGTGGACACTGACCTGTGGATCTTTGGCAGTCGAGCATTTTGCATCCTCCTCCCTCCCAGTTTTGTAGTGCTCTAAAGCTATTTGTTTAATAAAATGTAAATGAATTATAGCTAAAAGAGCCAACCTGGGAACCTTAAGTTTTCTCTGAATGTGGGTACAGCGTCTTTGGACCCCAACATAACCTGCTCACCTGCAAATGGCAGATTGGTGTCTTGAAATCCTGTGAGTCAACAGCCAAAGGCCATTAGACTCATTTGGGAAATGTGGGATGGAGCCTGACACAGCCAGTTGCACCACATCCAGAGATGGCAAGGGTGCTGTGACATCCATTTAAGGCATCCTACGTATTCTTCCACACAACAGACAGGTCAGCCATCCCCAGGGAAATGGATACTGTGTCCCCTCAACTACACAGAATTTATGGCCCTCAGCACGAACCACTGACCCAAAACCTGGGAGACAAGGCCCTGAAGTCTTGGGTCTGCTCGAGACTGGGGACTGTGGCACCAGATCACAGACCTAGGCTTCATGCCATCGCTATTGAAACCTAGCAGTTTCACAATGTGGCCTTTTTATGTACTGTCCTCCCATCCCTCTGATGGAAACCATTTTAGAAGCAGCACCAAGGCTCAGTTGACCCTTCCGATGTTTGTCTGCTGCTGAGAGAATAGTAAGAAGCTGGGTTGCAGTAAGCCTAGTGATGTGGACTGTCCAGCCTCACGGACCTCCTGTCAGCCCAGGTGACTGCGCAAGTTGACAGTTCTCAGTTTCCAAGGCAAAGTAATTCTTTCCAGAGGTTCTCATTCAGGTTTTTGTCTTGTCCCTTATGTCAAAGTTTGTCACCATTTTCAGGGTGACAATGAGAGTAGAGGATGACTTTGCCACGTCCCATCCTTGACACTGCAAAATGAAGACTGAGTCATGGCATAAATGCAATTCTGAGTCTCAGACCAGCTCTCTTCCAAGCCCTAGCAACACACGTAGTTCAAAGATGTGCCTTGTGTGCCTGGTGTGCGGAGTGGTGATTCAGGTCGGAAAGCGAGTCCTTGCAGTGCTCTCAAGCACCATTCCTCATTCCACACGTATGGAATGTGCCTGACTGCTTTATTTATTATTATTATTATTATTGTATTTTAAAATCATTTTGTTGGGAGATCTTACAAGTATAACATTCCATAGTTAAATCACATCAAACAGTGTTGTACAGTTGCTACCACAATCCGTTTCAAAACATTTTCTTTTTCTTGAACTCCTTGATATCTGCTCCCCATTTATTCCCTCCTTTGCCCACCATACCCCGCCCCAGGAAACCTTACTTTATTTTTTTCCATATCTTGCACATCCAATATATCCACTCACATACAATTCTGTTGTTCGATCCCATTGAGTGGGGTTATTCAGTCATCAGTGCTCTCAGTTCCCTGTTATCTCCTCCCCCCTTCCCGTACCCTCAGGGAACCGTTACTCCATTTATTGTTTCTGAAGGGTTATCTATCTTAGCTTTCATGTATCAAATGATATTAAATATACGATGAACCTACATCAAATCTGATATGATTAAAGAGGCAAAACAAATAAAAACCATAATCATAAGGGGAGGGAATATTAAGGAACTAGAGGATAATTATGTAGTTCATCAGTGCTATACCACACCCTGGATTTATCATCCCTTCCTGTGTCCCTTCTGAGCGTGACTGTCCAATTACCAGAGGGGCTGTGATTTCTGGGTCTCTACTACATCCATGCCCCTTCACATCAATTTGGTTGCTTATCTTTTGAACTTCTGATACCATTTCTCCTCAACACCTCATGATCACACAGGCTGGTGTGCTTCCTTGTGGGCTGTTTCTTACCTGCTAGTTGGGCACTTATTTAACTGCAAAGCATCTAAGACCCCATATGCTATTAATAACCAGGCACCATCAGCTTTTTTCAACCACATTTGCTTATGCACCCATTTTGGCTTCAGCAATCATCTGACCAGTTTATCGAGCAACACACAGACTTACTGCCATCAAGTTGATGCCAACTCATAATGACCCTATAGGACATGGGAGACCTGCCCCTGTGGGTTTCTGAGACTGTAACTCTTGATGGTGGTTTCAAACTGCTGACATTTCAGATCACAGTCCAATGCATAAACACCATGCCACCAGAGCTCCTACATATCCTGAAACCCAGCATTATTTGTGTGATATAATAATGTGGAGGAGGAGGAGGCCAATTTGAAGTCTTTAGCTAATAAACAGGCCATGAGGTGTGTCTGGCCACCTTCACACACAGTGAGGCTCATTCCCAGGCATCACACTGCCCAGAGGCATGTGTCACCAGGTCACCCCACTTCTTCCATCTCCCCACCTCCTCTATGATCCTGGCATCACCAGGGAATAAACTTGAAGTGAAGTACAAGGGGGCCTTACATTCATGGACAATTCCATTATCTTTTTCTTCCGTGTTCTGGAGGTTTTTTGAAGTCCCTTCACACGATATCACTGCCACTTTGTAGGAACTTGAAGGGTGTGATGGGCTGCAGGAGCCTCCTGAGCAATCTGTTCTGGTGAAAGTGTGAAATGGTTCTAAATGAGTGTTTCCTAACGTGGGCAATGCTGCCCCCTGGGGGGCACTGGAATAATCCGTGGGAGCTGCCAAAGCAAATAACCTACACCCTATCCTGGATTAGGGATGGGCTATTGTATAAAAGTTAATTGCCAGAGGGTTGCTGGGTAACTATTTTTCTGAAAATTGGACAGCTGACCAAATAAGTTTGAGATCCTTTATTCTACATGGATACAACATAGCAGATCACCAGTGATGCGTGCTGTTGTACGCCAGTGCGGCAGGACTCCACCATCACTGCCTTTCCCTTGAAAAAGCACATGTAGAATCTGTGCTTTGTTGTCCCTTGGGAATAGGAAAGCTGTAAGAAACCTGTAATGTCCTCACTGAGCTAAGCTGAGATTTCCTCTTCTTCGCAGGCTTTTTCACATGCGTTACAGCTCCTACTCCAGTGAGCCTCGAAACGGAACTCATGATGGAGCAGGTGAAAGAACGTTACCAAGACGTCAAGAGCCAGCTGGAGACGAAGGTAGGTGTGAGGGGTGCCCGAGGGGGAGCCTGGGGCTTCCTTTTGTGCACAGAGAGCCGTGCTTAGTGCTGACCCTTTTCCAGGCAGCTGCCTTGGATTTCTCTGGTTGGTGAGCAGGCACTAAGAAGACAGTTTGAGGGAAATACAAGCAGAAATGACTGTCAGTGCCTGGCCCAAAGTCGCTGGGGGCTGGCATGCTGAGTGCAGCCCTGCCAACTGCTGTGCGGGAATTCACACCACCTACCTCATTCTTAGCATAACTTATCCTTGGCTTTGCCTCTCTTGGGATGCTGCATAGTTTCTCAGCCAGGATTACCCTGGCTCACAAGGTCTTCTCAGATGAAGTTAGCTCCTGCCTCTCCTTAGATGGTGACTAAGAGAATGTCCGCACACAGTTGCCATGTGCCGCGTTCATTCTACTTTCAGGACTCAGAGAGCCAGCCACCCTGTTTCCACCGGGACCTCTGAGCTCCTGGGTGCAAGTTACTTACCTAAACGGAGCTTGCCAGCCAACGGCCAGACAATATCTTCTCCCACGGGAGGTTATCCAACTGGTCCAGACAAGGCTGTGCCTACATCTTGAGCACTGAGTCTTGGGGATGTCACCGCTGCCTTTTCATCCCTGACTTCTGCAGGCCTCAGCTCCTTGGCATGCCCGACAACCTTGCTGTTTCCATGTCATATTGTCAGGGGCTAATGTTTCTCTTTCCAGGTAAACTACAAGCAGGAAATTGAACTAATGAAGAAAAACTTTGAGAAGGAGAAAAGGGAAATGGAGCTTATGTTCAAAAGTGAAGTCAGCATGCTAGAGAGCCAGAGAGCAGACCTGGAGGCGCTCCATGCACAGTCTCAGGATGCCCTTTGCAGCCTGCAGGGGCAGCTGTGGGAGATAAGGAGTGGGGGCCCACATTGCCCCAAGGAGTTGGCCACCTTAGCTCAGTGGCCAGACGAGAAGCTACGCCTGAGACACCAGCACGGACTACCACAAATCAGGTCTGCTGCCCTGTTTTCTTCTGGGTCCTCCTTCAGTCTGAAGTTCTTCCCAAAAACCCACATTAGATATTTAATTCAGGAAATGACTCAACTGCAGTGCATGCTAAGTGGGTAGTTTTTCTCTGGCCACAGAGAGGAAGGTAGGAAAAAATAGGGCTTTGTATGAGTTGTTTTAACTTAAATTAGAAATATATATATTAAAACTTAAGTTATGAAGTAATTTAGTTTGTAGACTACTTTTAACACATTCATATTTATTTTCTGCCTCAGACTTCTCTGTAGCAAAGGAACAAAGTAGCAAAGCATCTTCCTTATTTAATGTCATGTTCTAATTTTCCAGTGCACGCGGTAGCATGTGGGCAAATGGAGAAAAAGGCTAAAAGCTCCTTTGCAATAGGGAGGCCAGTTATCTGCCAGTTATCTAAGCGAAAGGAGCCCTGCTGGGGCTTTGGGTTAGCATCAGGCTGCTAACTACAAGATTGGTGATTCCAACCTCCCAACTGCTTTGAGAGAAAAACAGACTTGCTCCTCCAAGAAGAGGGACCATCTGAGAGCCTCGGCAGCAGTTTGCTCCATCCTGCAGAGCATAGGAGTTAGAATCGGTTTCGTGGCAGCGAGTTGCTGTGTCATCACAAAGAAAAGCAATGAAAGATTTCTTTGGAAAACTGAGCGTATCAAGTAGGTTTCACTTAGTGGAATGATAACTGGTTGCTGCCAGCCCATGCCTATTTATCATGACCTCACTCTCCCACAGAGAATCTTGGCCCTCGCCAACTTGGACACCAAGCGGGCTAGAGCCCTGCTGACCAGACCTGCAAAGCCTCCTTGGGAAGCATTCTTAGCTGGGAACATGGCTCGGGTTAGAAGTGGCACTACGATGACAACAGTGGACCAAGCCATCTCCCGTGTCCTGTGACCTGGGGAGGTTGATGATCCCAGAGCCAGTCTGCCTTTCTGTCATGGTGCAAGGAAATTGAGGCAGCTTGAGTATGGGCGGTAAAGAAAATCCTGGACTACTGAATTGTACCCTCTTCTGTACCCTGCCTTTCTGTTCCCCAAAAGATGACCACACAGTGGCCTCAGACCTGGGCGTTGCAATAACACATACTGCCCGCTAGGATGATCCAGAGCTTCCTCCTGAGAATTTTGCTTCATAGTATCTGAACCTGTGAACTGTCTGGTAAAGGGCGGGCTACTGTCCAGAACACCTTATAGACCATTGCCACTATTCCCAAGCCCTCTCAGGCTCTAAGAAGCAGCAAAGGGACATGTCTGGTCCCAGGAGTTTCCTTAACTGGCTGGAAGGCTGCTCCCACCCCCATTCCCACCCCATGTCATGATTGTGAGTCGAGCCATATTGCATGACTCTGATGAGCTGAGTTACTCTTGTTCTCCCAGGCTGACTGCTCTCAGCTGGGCCTCACTCCACCTCAGTGTTATTTTCCTGGGGCTTTTAAAGGCCTCTTTCCTAGATGTTTCAAATACTTTTTAGAGTAATTTCGACTAAAGGTACTTTTTTTTTTTTCACTAAACTTTAGGCCAGTACTGCCCAATACAGCTTTCTGTAGTGATAGACATATCTTGTGTTTGCCTGCCCATTACAGGAGCCACTGGCCACATGGGGTCACTGAAAGTGACTGATGTGACCAAGAATCTGAACTTTGATTTTATTCCATTTTAATCCGTCTAAATGTAAATTTAGTCCCATTTGACAAGTCGTGTCTGCTGCATTATCAACTAGGTCCTGTGCATGCACTCTCTGAGCACAGCTGGCACGAGTAGCGAGGAGTTGTGCACTTAGAACGTGCGCTTGGGCAGGCCTTTCTAACCCTGTGATACATGTGACATTCGTGTTTCTGAGCCAGGTCCATGTGAAAGTTTCTGTAGAAAGGGGGCAAAGGCTGAACTGAGCCAGAAACTCCTGTGGATGGAAGCAGCGCACTTGTTACAGCAATGGGACTGTAAAAAGAAAAAGATGCTTCAGAGGCAACTGCAGCTAGTGACAGACATGGGAGCCCAGCTGGACTTGGACAAGGGATAGAGAAGAGAGGCAGAAGGAGATGCTAGCCCAGTGCAAGAAGCAGCAACGCAAGTTGGGTGGGGGGTGGAGGGTGGAGGGTGGCAGGGAGGGCTGATGAGTAAAGAGCAAGCTAAAATTTGCAAAGTGTTTGCACTTGACAAGTTAGAAACCACATATAGGAAGCAATTAAAAGGGCTTTCCCTGGAGGCAGAGGGGCTGAAAGCCTTCTTGAAGGAGGGAAAGGCAACTGCCTCCAGGCCTGCTGAGGTCCACAGAAGTCAGAAAGGAGACGGGACCAGCAGGGTCAGAACGTGGAGAGGCTGAGTTCCTGCGTATGCCAGGGAGGCATCTCACTGCAGATCCTGTCCAGAGCCCGGTCCCGAGAGCAGCCCCACAGCCCAGAGGACCCTCTGCATAGCTCACTATCAGGGCCATCCCATCTTGGTGAATGATATAGAGGTGGCTCCTGCTCCTTTAGAGACATGGGTGATCTATGCTATCCCCTAGAGGGGCAAGGCCCATGTTCCTGGAGAAACCCGTACCTTTGGCTAGCAGCCTTGCTGGTCAGAAGCAAAGATCATCTGAGCAGCAGGAGTCCAAAGCCACAGAGCAGCCCTTACTGGACATGGCTGGACACAAGCTGCCCCTCTAGGAGCCTCTGTGTCTTGGAAGGTGAGCATGGGGTAGGGACCACTAGGACAGGACAGCAGAAATTAGAAGCTGCTGTACCGATAACAGAAGGTAGAAACTGTGCTGGAGAGAGAAAAGAATGACATGAAAACCAGGCTCCTACAGCTGGAAGATAAGCTTCTGGCTAGGGAGAAAGAAGCAGACTCGAGAGAGAATAACAGGTTTGCCCTCTATCCATTCTTAAACAAGTGGAACTGAGTCATCTCAGTCCCTGATGACTTGATTGCATAACCCCCTTTCCTCCTAGCAGGCTGGTAGACTCGGCACCAGGAGAATACCACGTAGCCCAGGTGTGCCCAAGCTTACAAGCCCAGTCTGGCCTGTACTCGGGCCGTGGTGTTGCTAGGTGCTGTGTGAGTGCGAAAAGAGAAATTTTCCATACAGAAACCCCCAGAACTTCACCAAGAGGACTGCTGTGGCTTAGACTCAGGTTTTCACTATCTCTGTCGGCAGGAAATCTGTGCTTGTCTCACGGGGCCCACGAAAGACTGCCCTGAACCCCATTTCATTCCTTTGGGGTCTCTGAAGGTCTCTGCCTGCCAGCTCCAAGCACCTTCCTTTAGTCCCACTGTGTGTATTTATTGAAAGTGTCCTTGGCGCAGATCTACTGCTTCGTGAATTCTGTGAGAGCCCCAAGAACTGACTGGGACACTCGGATGTTGGCCGCAGAAGCCAATGCCTTCTAGAGAAAGCTGAGCTGAGAGGGAGTTCTTAATTCCACCAGCTGGGCAGGCTGCTTGAAAGGCCACAGGTGGAACTGGCCTTCTCGCTTGAGGACTTTGGCTGGCAAATGCTCTATCTCAAAAGCCTGGGATATAGGAAGGCCTTTCCCAATATTTTCCATAGATGGACCCATGTCCCTGAGTGGCTTAAAACAACACAGATTTAATATCTTACAGTTCTAGACGCTACAGGTCAGAAATAGGTTAAAATTTAGCTAATTTCTTGACAGCTTAGTTGCATGTTAGCTAGAACTGAGTGCTAAATTGTACTCTAATCGAGGAGTCATCAGGGTTGTGCCCCTTCCAAGGGGTTCTAAGGAGAACCCATGTACTTACTTTTTCCACCTTCTAGAAGCCACTCACATTTCTTGACTCGTGGCCTCTTCCACTTTTCAAAGCGTCCAATGGCTGGCTGAATCTAAGGCTGTGCCTCTTCTGCCTCTTTCATTTAAAAGGACCCTAGTCTGTACAATAGGCCCACTAGAATAGTCCAGAATAATCTCATTATCTCACAGTCAGCTGATCAGCAGACTTAATTTCATCTTCAACTGTAATTCCCCTTAGCCATGTAACATAATATTCACAATCGGGAATTAGAACATGAATAATGTTTTACCAACTGCCATCGAGTTAATTCTGACTCATATCCACCCCAAAGGGCAGAGTAAAACTGATCCCTAGGGTTTGTGAGGCTATAAATCTTGATAGAAGCAGAAAGCCCCATCGTTCTCCTTTAGAGCAGTGAGTGGGTGGGTCTTTTAGCTGCTGGCTTTCCAGTTAGCAACCTAGAGTGAAATGCAGATGAATACAATACCAACTGCACCACCATGGCTTCCCAGAACAGTCTTTAGGAGGTCATTAATCTGCCAACCACAGCAGTGATCTGGATGTTTTTTATCTCTGATACATTCATGATCACATATCTTTGGTGTATTTAGGTGTGTATTTTTTAAAATATTCTAATGTTATATGCAATAAAAAAGTGTACTGCTATGATTTTATAAGAAATTGATCAGATCGTTTTACCAGCACCCAAAACAAGAAATAGAACCCTCCTGGATTCCCCACACATAGCCAGTATCCTGACTTCTAACTCCTTAATTTTGCCTGTTTTTGCACTTTATATAAAAGAAGCATACCATCCGTCCTTTCTTACCATATGTTGTTTGTGAGATTCTTCCATATTGTTGCTTAGAGCTATAGTTATTTCATTTGCACTTTATTTTTCATTCTCTTGCCTGCATTTTTCTACTGCTATGAAAGTTCTGGGTCAATGCAATATGTTTGTATGGAATGGAATTTTTTAGATTTTAAGATATAATAATGTTTACCTTTTTATTGACATAAGAAACAATGTGTCTTGTGCAAAACTCAACTACAACTCTTTTTTTAATGAAGTTTTTATTGTGAATTAAGGTTTACAGAGCAGATCATACTTTAACACTCTGCAATTCATACATATTTTGATGCCATTCATTCATTCCAGTCCCCTTAATGTGCCCTCCCTTAGTCCACGACTTCCCTGTTTTCTATGTCCTTTTCTCCTCCTTTCCTAGCCTTCTGTCTTTGGGTGAATGATCCCCATCTCATTTTAACGGTTGACTTTTCTAACACAGTAGTGAGTTGAAGTCCAGACCCAAGGGAGCACGGTCTTAGGGGCCCTACCAGACGCTGTCTGACCAGTAAGCCTGGTTTCTTTTAGGATTTTGATTGACAGGTTCTTCTTCTCTTTCCAGGACTCTCTAGTGTGATTTTATGCAGAGCTGGTGGTGGTGGTGCCAGGTATCACCCCGTTCTTCTGGGCCCAGGATTGTGGAGACCGGTGTTCTCACTGTCCCTTCGACTAAGTGTTTTCCCTGTGTCTGTTTAACTGCCACCCCGCTGCACTGCTCTGGACAGGGAGAGATCAGTCCTTGCACCCTAGACGGCTGCTCAGAGACCTTTAAGACCGCTGCTACTTACCAGATTAGAATGTAGAGCACTGTCTTTGTGAACTATGATATGCTAATGGATCATTTTGTCCCCTGCAACTATTGTGATACCACTCCCCCAAAGCCCAGTACCTTATTCCTTCAGAGTATCTGCTTATATTTAAGAAGTTGTCATAATTTTGTCCTCTGTTCGCCCCACCACATTCATGGATATATTTGCAGTAAAAGTAAATATACAAATACTCTCTTTTAAACACACACACACACACACACACACACATATATATATATATATATATATATATATATATATATATATATATATATATGTTTGTAAAAGTCTCCTATCTGTTCAGCCTGTGTGTATGTCCAAGTACTCACTTGTAGATTCCCCAATCCCCCACTGTTGTAGGACTTTGAATCTAACAGTGTTTGCGTCTGTAGTTTCTCACTCTTGCAAACTACCGGTGTACTCGCCTGCCTGCCTCCATCGTTTCTCCTGTGTGTTGCATTCCCCTCCGCCCAGGCTATCACTTGCCTGTGTTCTAGCCGCACCTCCCCCCCCCTCCTTTCCATCCTCTGCAACCATCAAAGAATGTTTTTATTTTCATAAGAAAACTTACTGTTGATTTTTATAGTGGTGGTCTCATACGATATCTGTCCTTTTTGTTTTTGACTAATTCCACTCGGCGTACTGTCCTCCGTGTCCATCCCTCTGTGAGGGCTTTGCAGGTGCATCGTTATTCTTCGACGTTGCATAGCATTTCATTGTGTGTTTATTGCACCCAAGTTTGTTCATCCATTCTTCCACTGCAGGGCATTTAGATTGTTCCTGTTTTTTGCTATTGTGAATAATGTTATGATGAACATGGGTCTGTATCTATTTATTTGTGTCATAGTTTTTATTTCTCGAAGACACATACCAAGTAGAGGGATTGATGTGTCATGGTATTTCTCTTCCCAACTTTCTCAGGGTGCACCATACTGCCTGCCACAGTGGCTGCACCATTTCCCAGTTCCTCCGGCAGTGTATGAAAGTGCCAGTCTTTCCACACCCTCACCATCATTTGTTGTTATCTGTTGTTGTTTTTTTAACCTTCCAGTTAATTTGGGGGGTGAGGTCGTATCTCATTTTGATGTGTATTTCTCTAAAGGCTAATGATTAAGAGCATTTCTTCATATATTTTTGCCCCCCTGAATGTCTTCTTTGGTGAAGGATCTGTTCACATCCTTTGACCATTTTTTAAATTAGATTGCCTATCTCTTTCTGTTGAGATACTCAATTTTCTGTAAATTTTAGAGATGAGTCTCTTGTCCAGTATGTCATTGTCCAATATGAAATTCCACAGCCTTTGGCTGCTCTTTTGACTCTTGGTGGAATCTCTTGACACACACAATTGTCTACGTTTTCGGAGCCCCTAGTCATCCATTGTCTTCTGCTCTGAGTGTGTTCTCCATTACTTCTGTGAGGGCAGTTACATACTTGGCTTCACATAGTCTCTTAATTGTTCAGCAGATAGGATGAGCAATCTTCAGTGTATCTGCGCTCCAAGCAGCCAAAAGTAGAATTCCACCTCCACCTAACACAGTGTACACACCTAGAATCAGTCTGTTTCCCATACTAGAGCCAGAGTGACCATTTCAAATTTCATGTCCCATTTATTTGACAGCCCTACTCTAAACCCTTTGCTGCTTTTAAAGTTCCCATGACTTCTTTTTCTCTATTTTTCCCTTAGTGCCCCATGAGATCAAATGAAGTCAGATGAGACATACTTGTGCTTGATACTAGAACATAATGCATAAGATAAGCATGGCAAAGTTATATAGTACCTTGATTACTTAGATAGGGAAAATTAGAATCTAACAAGATGCCAGACAAAGACGTAGTTGGGGGGATAAATATCGACATGTGTTCAGGACAGAAAGTATGGGTTCAAAGCTCATTAGGGATTTTTTTGTTGGTAAAAATACTTGCCTGTCATAAATCACTTGTGTTGTCTTGGCAGAGATTCTTTAAGAATTGTTTGTCAGGAAATAATGTGGCCCAGGGTAGCCTTGGTCATGGAGTAGATAGTGACACCTGCCTTTCTCTGCTGAGGTATTCACTGTGCATCAGGCCGCTCCATAAATCAATATGTGTTTCTTCCTCAGTTTTTCCTTCCAGTGATGACCTTGGAGTATAGCAGGTGACAGTCTCACTAAAGAGGAAAATGTGTGCATATATTTTAAGCTCTGGTCATTCTTGTTTCTTAGATCCCTGCCGGGATTCACTAGCAGGGAATAGCTTTTGGAATGCCCCAAGGTCTCACATTCAGTATTACGCATTGATACCAACCATGGGCACATGGTTCCCAACTTACTTCTGATTGTCAATTGTGCTTGCAGAGCCGAGCTACAGAGGCTTTCTGAAGAAAACACATCGTTGACAAATGAATTGGGAAGGATTCAGCAAGAACTTAAAGTTGCAGAAAGAACAAATGATGTACAGAGGTAAAGGCTTGTCCAGGTTCAACTTAGGACCTTTGAGCTTGTGACCCAGTTTTCACATAGCAGAATGAGTGGTTTCCTCTCAGTAAAGTGAGTGTAGAAGTTACTGAGATAGAAAGTGGGGCGTATTCTCAAATCAACCTCACTTTCCAGAAAGCCAAGAGTGGATGAACCTAATTGGTCTCTGACCATGACATGACACATATGTAAAGGGCCCTGGCCTACCTCCACATGCAGGCAGCCCCTCTCATACCTGAATGCCTGGTCTCAGACGTAAAAGGTAGAACACGTATGTATGTGGCAGCATTGCCCACCCCACAGTGAGCAGCTGCTACACCCATCCTTCTTACCTCTGCCATCGTGGCATACCACCTTATTCCCTGTATGAAAGTACTCCGCATCACACCTGATGGTGAGGACAGGTGGACATAGTTTAGTACAGTGAAATGATCCTAGGGCCTTCCTAGACAAATACAATATCTATGTTCATGACTCAGTAATAATTTCAGGTGGACTTTTCACCACGGTTTATATTTGTATGTAGATATCGGCATTAGGGGTAGGTCTGGGCCCTAGGACACTGAGGCAGGAACAAGGGACAGGGAGTGGAGTGCTAACACTGGTCAGTGAGTTTTCACTGCTGTAGCCATATCCAAGGGCAGTCTGCCTTTTGATTTTTCTTCCAAATAAGAAGTTCAAGATAAAGTCAACTCTGACCTGCTGCGAGCATGGAGCATAGTTGATGGAGTAGCCATGACGGTCAGAATATGGATGGCAGGGGAAGGGACCAGCGGGGATTTGCATCATTACAGTTCTGAAATCCAGGAGGTCTTCCCTTGAAACCATTTTCTCCTAAGTTTACTACCAGACTCCATTCCCAGCAGATCGCAGTGAGGGTAAGATGGTTTGTGTTTGTGTTGCTGGGTGGCTAGTTCCATACTTTGCTAAATCCGTAGTAATTTGCTTGACTAAGGATTGCCACGGAGAATGGTCCTTTTGTACAATCTGGCAAAATCTTGCAAGCGAAAACTAAACCCACTCTCATTGAGTCTGTAGAGGGTTTCTAAGACTGAATCGTTAAGGGGTGTGGGAGGCTATACCATTGACCTTGGCAGTTACCAGCACAAACCAAGGTGACACCTGGCTTTGGTTTCACCCTCCCTGCTGAAAATTTTCATTTCCGCCTCAAAAAGAGTCACCTGACGAATCCCATCTGACCCTAGACCAAGGATGGGACCAGCCTTGTTCTCATGTAAAATGCATTGGAAAGGGGATTATTGGAGATGCAGTTAGTTTAAAATTTGGCACCTTGTCTTTTGATCTCTCTTAAGTTCCATTTTTAATTTGTTCCAGTTTTTAATACTTTCTGCTTTCTTTTCTAAAGGTTCTTGTCTGTTTTACTTTGTTATTGTTAATTGTTTCTGTTGTTTTCAAAGTATGTTTTCCTTTAGATGAAGTCCAGAATAGGTGCATCTATACAGACCCTAACTGGATTAATGGTTCTTTGGGAGTTTCACACAGTTGGTTAGAAGGAAATGGGAAGCTAATAACGACGAGTACAAGAATGAAGAAAATGTTCCAAAACTGATTGTGGTGATGATTATACAATCTTGATATGATTGAACTATTGAATTGTATATATGTGAATTATGTATCAATAGAACTTTTTTAAAAATTAAAGAATCGCCTGAGAACTTTGCTAAAATATTGATTGTGATTCAGTATATTTAGGTCAAAAATTCAAATTATCAACAGGGGTTGGAACTGGAATGAATCGGTTTGAAGTCCTAAGGGTAAACTTTCCTAAATTCTTCTGGCTTTAGGAGCTTGGGATCAAGATTGAACCATCACCACTATTATCAATCATAGCAGTAGCAGTAGTGTAGAGGGATCTGGGCCGTAGAATATGAGGGGAGGTAGGGGTGGGCCTTTTTGTCCAAGCCATGGTGGACTGTTACTAGAAGAAGAAAACTCATTAATTGGCAATGATATTGTTAATTTTGCTTTTTCAACAGGAAAGAAATTGATATTTTAAAGAAAGAGAAATATCAGGCCTGCCTTGAAATGGAAATGATCAACAGTCAGGTTTAGTATTACCACCTGATGTGAAGCTAATGAACTTTTCTTTCTCTCTTTCTTTCTTTCTTTAAAAACTATTTTCGAATATTATAGAGGACTTTGTTCCTCAACGATTTCAGAATGCAGTAACTACCTCCCTTGTCAAAAATCAGAAAGTTCGTGTGGATACATTACTGCCGTCAGGGACACCCCATTTTGGTGCTGCCAGCCATCCTGATAATTCTTAGAATCACATGTGGCATTTATATCATGTCTTCTTGTCTCTTTCTCTCGGTCTATTCTTTATTTTGGAGACCATGACACTTTTGAATATTACATGCAATTGTTTTGTTCCGTGTCTTGAAGTTTGGGTTTGTCTAGTCATTGATAATAATTAGATTGAGATGAGGCTTCTTTGGCAGAAGTACAAGAGTAAGAGTTGTGCAGTCATCAGCACCATCAATGTCAGAACTCTTCCTTCTTCCACTCATTGTTAGCTTCCCACTTCCCGCATCCTCCCTGCCATGCCCCTAGCCAACTATCACTCCAGTTACTGTCTCTAGAGATTTACATAGCCTGGATTTCATACACAGAAAATCACACAAAGCACAAACAATGACAAAGCAAAACAGAGAAAAACCTCAGCCAAAAGAAAATATAAAATGTTAGAAACTGCCACCAGTTAGAACCTCCTTGGGAATTCAGCCAGTCTCAGCCAGAATCTTAACAGTGAGACACACTTTCACATAAACTAACAAGTACTAGCAGACCCCTTAAAATCCCCTTTTTTAATTTATCAGAAAACCACTATAACCAGAACACCACTTATGATTATTTCTGTCACCTAAATCCTACTCATGTATTCCTATCTCCTATTCCTTCTACCCAGTCAGCTCTATCATTTCTTCCTCATCTCAACAGAATACAATTTCCAGCCCCTATCTGAACTTTCTCCACTAACCCAAAGAGCAAGTCCTGTCCCTCCCTCCTCCACCTACTCACACACAATCCAGAACCTTACATACCATCTACAGTTGGATCACTATGCCATGCAAACAACAGTCAGCAGTAGTAACCACAAAAAATCAAGATAAACAAAAGTCAACAACTGAAGATTACGCAACTTCATTGGAATACACAGAAAGTGAAGACCTTAAATTACCAGAAAGAGAATACAGGTGAATGATGTTTGTGACCATACAAGAGATTTGGGGATCAATTCTGAAAAAAGGAAGAAAGTGTGATACTAAAAACCTCACACCCCAAAGAAACCGAGAAACAAAACAATGAGATAACAGAATTAAAAAACATTGTATGAGAACTGAGCAATACCGGTGTTCATCGCAGCACAGTTTACAATTGCAAGGAGTTGGAAACAACCCAAATTTCCATCAACAGATGAATGGATTAAAAACCTATGGTACAGATGTGCTTTACATAATTGATGTATGTATGGATTGTGCTAAGAGTTGTATGAGCCTCTAATAAAATGATTTAAATAAAAACTATGGTACATACATACACTGGAGTACTACACATCACTAAAAAGCAGTGATGAATGCATGAAGCACCTTGCCACATGGGAAAAACTGGAGAAAATGATGCTAAACAAAGTAAGCCAAGCACAAAACACAAATACAACATGAGTCCGCTGAGGTAAACTTAAAAAAAAAATGCAAAAGAGACATAAGGAAAAAGCTACTGTATACAAACATTCCTGGGGTGAGGTCCAGGTAGTATGGCAGGGGCCAGACCAAATCCAGGGATACATATGGTAGACAATTAAAAAGGTTGGGGGGCGGGAAGAAAATGAAATAAATGGGTAGCTGGGGAACAGGGAACTAACCCATCCAAGGGGAGGGTCTTGTTCATATCGTCGCCGGGAAAGAAGGACCAGACTTCTACCCCATGCTCCAAGATGTGAATGCAACATACTGGCATGAAGCAAGGAACCAGTAGAGAGGTCTGAGGGGTTGGCCCCAATCCCAACTACATGGACAGCAGCCCTTGCCCCCAGAAGAAAGTACTTCAGAGGATAGCATTGAAGCTACAGCTCCGAGAGAGGGACATGTCTGATCAGAGCAAATCGAAGCAAATGAAGGGGGAGGAAGAGAGACTGGAGCACATCCTGGCCCACCAAGCCTTAAGGACAATATCCCCACTAAGAACAGCCAATGCACAGAGAGGACCATATGGCTGGTCCCACTATGAGACAGGACATCCCCCACTGACCCATAGCCCTATAGGGGACAACACTGGAGACACAGTGTGGGAATTAGACCGATCTGACCCCACCACACTGAGGCAAAACATGAAGGGCATGCAACAGAACAGCAAGGGGAGCAGAGCAAGGAAGTCCCGAGGCATTATCAAAAATAGACTTTGGGTTCAGAGCATGGCACCCCATCAGGCTCAATCAGCAAACACTCGCAAATGTCAACAAACAGACCTTGAACTATTGACAGGCTTTTCTTTTTTGTGTCATTTGTTTTTTGGTGGTGTTGTTTTGTTTTCTTTTGTTGCTTTGTTTTGTTCTGTCTTGTTTTTGTGTATATTATTATCTCTGCAGGTCTATCTAGATAAAATAGGTGGGATAAACAATCTGGAGGAGAAAACAATGGGACTGACAGTTCCGGGGGGACATGAGAGAGGGGAAGGTTGGGGGAAAAGAAGTGGTTAACAAACCAAGGGACAAGAGAACAACAAGTGATCCAAAATCAGTGGTGAGGAGCGTGTAAGAGGCCTGGTAGGGCTTGATCATGGGTAATGTAACCGAGAGGAATTACTGAAACCCTAAGGAAGGCTGAACATGAACAAGAGCAAAGTAAAAGGAAATAGAGGAAAGAACTGCAAGGCACATAGCATTTATAGAGCTCTAAATATAGGCATGTACATATGTAAATATATTTATATATGATGATGGAGAAATAGAACTATGCATATATTTATAGGTTTAGTATTAAAGTAGCAGATGGACATTTGGCCCCTACTCAAGTACTCTCTCAATGTAAGAACACTTGTTCTATTAAACTGGCATTCCATGATGCTCACCTTCCAGACACAATCACTGAAGGCAAATGTGGTGAAGAAAGTCAATGGTGTCGGCTATCAAAAGATATAGCATCTAGAGTCTTAAAGGTTTGAAGGTAAACAAGTGGCCTTCTAGGCCAACCAAAGCCCACATGGAAGAAGCACACCAGCCTGTGTGATCATGAAGTGTCAAAGGGATCAGGTATCAGGCATCAAAGAACAAAAAATAATATCATTGTGAATGAGGGGAGTGCAGATTGGGGACCCAAAGCCCATCTGTAGGCAACTGGACACCCGCTTACAGAAGGGTCACGGGGAGGAGATGGGCCAGTCAGGGTGCAGTGTAGCAATGATGAACATACAACTTTCCTCTATTTCTTAAATGTTTCCTCCCCACCACTATCATGATCCCAATTCTATCTTACAAATCTGGCTAGACCGGAGGATGTACACTGGTACAGATAGGAACTGAAAACACAGGGAATCCAGGATAGATGAACCCTTCAGGACCAGTGGTGGGAGTGGCAATACTGGGAGGGTGGAGGGAAGGTGGGGGTAGAAAGAGAGAACCAATTACAATGAGCTACATATAACCCCCTCCCTGGGGGATGTACAACTGAAAAGTGGGTGAAGAGAGACGTTGAACAGTGTAAGACATGACTAATAATAATTTATAAATTATTAAGTGTTCATGAGAAAGGGGGGCAGGGAGGGAGGGTAAAAAATGAGCTCATACCAAGGACTCAAGTAGAAAGCAATGTTTTGAGAATGATGAGGGCAACAAATGTACAAATGTGCTGACACAATGGATGTATGAATGGATTGTGATAAAAGTAGTATGAGCCCCCAATAAAATAATTACCCCCAAAAAAGAACTGAACAATAGAATGGAAGAAAATGAAAATTGAATCTATGAACTTGAAGACAACCATGCAGACTTCAGCAAATGAGAGAAACAAACAAAAAAGTAAAATAATCTGAAGTAAACCTGAGGATGATGTGAGAAACCATGAACAGAAGTAATGAATGTCTTGTTTGGAATACTGGAACGGGAAGAAACAAACAAATCTACATATAAATTAGTAAGAGAATTTGTGGAGGAAATTTTCCCCAGTACTATAAAGGAGGAGATAATATCCATTCAGGAGACAGAGAGAACTCCAAGGAGGTTAGACCCGGGGGGTGGGGGTAGGGGACATGTATAGGAGGGCATCAGGACATATGATAGTCAAAATATTCAACTTCAAGGAAAAGGAGAGAATCTTGAGAGCAGCTAGAGAGGGAAAAAGTCACCTTCAGAGGTAATCAGATTGGAATAAGCTCAGAGCTCTCAGCAGAAAATATGCAGGAAATAAGAAAATGGAGCAACATAGATCAAACTTTCAAAGTAAAAACCTGCCAACCAAAATCCTGTATCCAGCAAAGCGATATATCACATATAAAGAAGAAATAAAGGTATTCCCAAACAAGGGAATAGTTAGAGAATTCATAAAAACAAAACCAGCATTGCCGAAAACACTAACCATATCTCTATGGTCAGAAAATCAACAGCACAAAAACATTATGAGATCGCCACAGTCCGTGCTACTATCCAGAAGTCAACACACTAAAACAACACCCAAAACAGTAGATCTAGACGGGAAACAAGGACATGAATAGATTCCTCCCTCCCAAACACAGATAATACAATATGATAGTAACTCACCTGCATTTGGAATTAATACCAATGAAAATCAATGGGCTAAATACCCCAGTCAAAAGACAGAGTAGCAGACTGGATTAGGAAACAAGATCCATCAATCTGCTGCCTTCAAGAAACACACCTCAAACTCACAGACAAAAACAGACTGAGAGTCAAAAGATGGAGAAAAATTTACTAAACCAATGACAATGAAAGGAAGACCTCACACAAATAGAAAACTACAAGCCAATATCTCTCATGAACATAGATTCTCAACAAAATCCTGGCCAGTAGAATTCAACAACATATCAAAATAATAATAATACTTCATGCCCAAATGGGATTCATACCACCATATAAACAAAATATAGAAGAACCAGATGATCATATTGATGGATGTAGAAAAAGCATTTGACAATATCCAACACCCATTCCTAATAAAAACAATAATTAAATATAAGGAAATTCTTCAATATACTAAAGTCCATATCTTAATATCCAACAGCCAGTATCATACTGGATGGAGAAAAGCTGAAATCATTGCAATTGAAAATGGGAACCAGACAAAGATGCCCATTATCCCCACTTTTATTCAGCATTGTGCTAGATCCTAGCCAGAATCAAAAGGCAACAAGAGATTAAGGGAGTACAATTGGGCAAAGAGAAATTAAGCTCTAGTTATTTGCAGATGGTATGATTTTATAGAGAGAGAAAAACCCAAGGTCTCCACAAAACCCTGTTGGAAATAATTGGAGCTTGTTTCAAATAAGCACCCATCTAAGTGAGATGTCAGTAAACTCACCTGGAAGAAGCACACGATCATCGATGATCCAAGGATTATCAATTATATAAACCAGATCTGAAGAAGGGAGTGCTGTCAGAGCTGAAATTTGTGACATTCTGGTGTTCACAAAGCTATGGCTGACAGTGGGAGCCCAAAATACATGTTCAGGTTCTCCACAGGGAATAAGCCTCCAGTGGCCCCCCTCTGACTATCACTGAGAGATAGGAATAACCTGGTTATCAGGCAGCTGGTATTGGAAAGACGATTATAGTAAATTAAAATGATAAATAGGGCTTGAATGGTTAAAATCTTGTTATTTGAGCTCCCTTTAGATACACTTTGACTTTTATCTAGTTTTTAATATTTTCTGGGTTTTGCTGTTGTTTTCTAGATTAGGTCTTATCTCTGCTGTATTTTGTTATTTTGGTACCTTTCTTGATTCTCTGTTATGTATCTTTCTGTGTTTGGGGGTTTATCAAACCCAGATTGGGTGAATCTGTAGAGGTAATAACTGGAGTAAGAGTTCTTGGGGTGTATTGATGGGGAGGAAAGAGGTAATGGGGAGCTGATATCACGTAGTATGAAAAGGAAGAAATTGATTATATGTAGTAATTGCACAACGCTGCTTGATCTGATAGAGCTATTGGTATGATGTCTGGATTATGCCCTAATAAAATGATCTGGGAAAAACATAAATTTTAAAAAATCAATTTTCATTTACATCAGGGCTATCACATTTTTAACAAAACTCAAGTGAATATTCCCAAATTAATTAAGTTTTCCCACAAGTTTACAGGAATGCTGCTGCTCCACATAACACAATACTTTTTAGCGTTTTAATGAAGGTCGGGAAGACCTCAAAGATGAATTCAAGGCAAGTCACCTCAGAAGGCTTTGGAGACTCTCTTTCTGGGTTTCAAAGGAATCCTCTGTATATTTTCTCAAGGATGATCACAGAGACTTCTCAGGAAGACATCTGAAGAGAATGGAAAGCTGCGCTGGGGAGGAGGAAGAAGGACAGGAAAATGTACCACGGCGTGTATTCTGTTACGGCGCCATACCTGCTCCTCCTGGAGGGTAGCAAGGACTGTCTGACGAGCTCCTCATTGGGAACGACCCATCCACCTGACGCAGCCTTATCTGCCTTCCACACTGCTCTGTGTTCCCAAGCTCAGAGGACATTTAAAACGAACATGATTTGCATCCCTTGAACATGACAAAACTCCCATTTGACATGACATAAATTGAAGAGTGAGAATTCTTTGGGAAATGAATAGAAAGATGAAAACACTTCAAAAGCATATAGGCATAGATAAAGATATGACATGAAACAGTAGCTTCATATTTTGATAGTTTTGTTTAATTAAGGTTTCTTTTTTTAATCCTTTTATTGGGGGCTCATACAACTTATCACATTCCATACATACATTCATTGTGTCAAGCACATTCATACATATGTTTCCATAATCATTTTTAACAAGTTTCTATTATACAATGCTTTGATACTTACCCTTGTGTGTGCGTATTAAACCTACAAGATAAAAATGATATGATTCTGCTCATTGCTGAACCATAGGTATTCACACCAACGTGGGAATACCTTGGAACTGTGGTTGATCTCTCCCCTGAAAACTAATTGTTGTGAGAAAAAAAGAAAGGCAATCCAACAAAAATGTAATTTGATTCTTTTAAATTGTAATTTATTGAAAGATGCTCCTGACCAGTGGTTGACAGTAACTGAAATCTCTATGGTGAAAAACTGAGAAATTTTCTAGCAACTGTTGGAACACACGGCCATTTGTGTATACACCAAGAGGACATCTGTCAGACACTCTAATTTCCTGGCCCAGTGGTACTGAGAATATCAACAACTTACTGCCAGATAGATTTGGATATCAGGGACAGGTCAGAGGTCCTTTTGAAGAGATTCATATGCTTTAAGTTTCTTCCTCCCCCCCCCCCCTTAACACGATGTTTTAAATAACTTAGATAAAAGTGGGAGGCCTTCAGAACAGTGGTTTGAATGTTCTTAATGGTCTAGATGTATTCTCACTTCTTCTCAGGAATAAAGCAGAGTTCTCAACTTCAGCATCATTGCTGTGTGAGACTGGATAAGTCTGTATAGGGGCTGTCCTATACACTGTAGGATATTTAGTAGCATTTCTACATGTCAGTAGCCACCCCTACCTACCCCAATTATGACAATGAAAAATGCCTCCAGATGTTGCCACGTCCCACAGTGAGATCTGCTGGGGCTTCGTTTTTGTTTTCAATCATTGTTTTACCCTTTTTTGCTCTAGAGTCAGAAATACAAGGATCAGTTATCTCAGCTCAACCATAGGATCCTTCACCTGGGTGAGGAGGCCTTTGTCCACAAGGCTCAAAATGAGAAAAATCAAGTACCCGTTCAGTTGCTGACACTGAAGATGGATCGGGCTGGTCACCAGGTGAAAGAGCAGGTGAGTGGGCAGTGCAGAGTGGGAATATGAGAGCAACAACTTAAAGATATGGAGACATACACTGCCCCACACATAGCCAGGAAGCCTGGGGGAAAAGAACATGGAATATCATAGTTTTTTATAAATCTGCTTTATTTAGAAGAGTAGCATAAAGGAATTAAATCTTAAAAAGAGAGTAAATTCCTACAACCTTTCTGAAAAGACAAGTTGAAAATATAGATAGCAAGAGCCTCAAGAATCTCATTATAAGAAATGAAACTTCACTGTTTGCAAATAATATGATTTTATATATTGAGAATCCTAAAGGGTCCACAAGAGACTAGCTGGAAGTCATAGAGGAGTTTAGTAGAGTAGCAGTATACAAGAGTAACAATTGACTTCTTCTATACCAGGGATGGGGGTACAGAAAAAGATACCAAGGAATCAGTATCCTTTGCAAAATCTGAAATACCTGGGAATAAACTTAACCAAAAACCAAGACTTGTACGAAGAAAACTATAGAACATTACTATAAGAAGCCAACCGGGATCTACACAAATGGAAGCATATTCCGTGTTTGTGGATCAGAAGACTCAGTATTGTGAGAATGTTGATACTATCTAAAACAATCTACAAATAAAATGCATTGCCGATCCAAATTCTAACATCATTCTTCAAAGAAATGGAAACACTGATTATTAACTCCATATAAAAAGGGAAGAAACCCAGGATAAGCAAAGAACTCCCCAAGAAAAAGAACAAAGCAGGTGATCTCACATTACTTGACCCCAAAACCTACTTATACAGCCACAGTTGTCAAAACAGTCTGATACTGGTATACTGATACATGCTCCCTGTCACTAGCCACCCAGGAAATGCGAGTCAAAATGACCATAAGATCCCACCTAATGCCCATAACTAGCCCAATTAAAAAAAACCAGAATGTGAAAGGGAGGATAGGGCGGAGGTAGGGGGAGGAATGAGGAGCTGATGCCAAGGGCTCAAGTAGAAAGAAAATATTTTGAAAATGATGATGGCAACAAATGAACAAATGTGCTTGACACAATGGAAGGATTACAATAAGTTGTACAAGTCCCCAATAAAATGATTTTTCAAAAGAAACAGAACAACAAATGTTGGAGAGTGTGTGGTGAGATAGGAACTCTTATCCCCTGCTGGTGGACTGGTAAATATGTACAGGCACTCTGGAAGGCAGTATGGCGATACCTAAAACAGATGGCAACTGAACTACCATATGATCCAGCAATACCATTGCTGGTATGTACCCCAAAGAAATAAGAAGCAGATCACGGACAGATGTTTCCCTCCCCTATGGTCATCACAGCAGAGTTCATAGTAGCAAAAAGCTGGTGGGTGGGCAGGAAGAAGCTGGAAACAGCCTACATTACCATCAGTACAAGAGTGGATAAAAACTCTGGTACATACATACAATGGAATACATCCCTAAAAACAGCAATGAAACACCTCAAGTTGTAGAGGCATCTGGAAGATATTATGCTGAGTGAAGCTAGTCAAGCACAGAAGGATAAACACTGTGTGAGTCCACGATAATGCAACAGAACGGGCACAAGTTCAAGTGTGCAGGCCATCCAGTCGTCTGGCTGGGGACCAGGCAGGCCGCTAAAGAGCCACACATCATCTGCTCAAAGTAAGTATCATGTAGGTCACTTGGCCAAAGGTCACCTCATGAGAGCTGGAATCAGATGGATGGGGTGGGGTTGATGCTGGTCCCTGAGAGGTAGCCATGTGGATTTGGGGTGAGGTCTCCCAGAGAGGGAATCAGCCCTGTCAGAGGAATGGGGCTTACTGATGCGAGGGGCAGCACAGGAAAGAAGAAAGGCAATGGTCAAATTTGGGGGAACATAGGTGCATGCCTGTTGAGGGGAGAAGAGGGAGGGCTGACATTGTGGGGGAGGGGTGTCCAGTGAGGTTGCTCTTGGGAGGACCTGATGCAGAGGGGTTAAGTGGAGAGCAAATGCTTTGAGAGTGATTAGGGCAAAGAATGTATGGATGTGCTTTATACAATTGATGTATGTATATGTATGGATTGTGATAAGAGTTGTATGAGCCCCTAATAAATTGTTTAAAAAATAATAATAAATTTTTTTAAAGTTGTATGAGCCCCTAATAAAATGATTTTTTAAAATACTGTAAAAAAAGAAACCAAACTTGACCAACAGTTACCATGGGTGAAGGGGAAAGATCTGTTGCTTTGGGAGCATTGAGTTTCTGTCACTGTGGTCGATAGTTTGAAAAAGGATAACAATGATAGTTGTACAACATGAAGAATATTATTGAGCCTCTTCTCGCTCTGAATTATACAACTAGAAGTTGTGCAATTGGAAAATATTTCTGTATATTTGTGCCACAGTTAGAAAAAATAAGTACATGAATTACAATGAGTACAAGGAAGAAGAAAAAGGTTTTGAATTAAATATTGTAACAATTGGACAACTTTTCTTGATCTGATTGAATTGTATGACGTGGGTGAAGTGCTAATACAACTGTTTTAAAAGATGTGATGCAAAACAATAATATGGATTATTCGGGAGAACATGATGCTGAGTGAAATTAGTCAATCACAAGAGACAGATATTGTATGAGACCACTACTGCAAACGGTTTTCATATTGAAAAATAAATAACGAGATAGAAAGAAACTCCATGTGGTTACAGATCAGATCAGGTTTTCTGGGATGTTAGAATTACAGAGTCAGATCATGACCAAGAAAGCCCCATGGAGCACTTCGACTCTGACAAATACATGTGTTGCCGTGAGTTAGAACTAACTCCACAGCATCAGTTTTCGTTATTAACTGCTGTCTCTTGTTCCCATTCAGGATGACGCTTAGGGTTGCCCGTAGGCATGCCCTGTACCCAAGATTAAAGTTTCATGCAGAATAATTTCACTGCCCTTAAAATTCTCTGCTCCACCTGTTTGTTCCTCTATTGTTCCTTGAACTCCTGCTAGTCGCTGACCTTGTTTCTGTCTCTTTAATTTTGCTTTATAATTGGAATCATGCATTATGCAGCTTTTTCAGACTGGTTTCTTGTACTTAATAAGTACTTAAGTTTCCTCCATATTTTTTTCATGGCTTGATGGCTCATTTATTTTTTTTGCTAGATAATATTTCCATGATACAGATATGCTCGTTTGTTTAGCCATTGACCTGTTGAAGGACCTCTTGATTACTTCCAGTTTGGGGCAATAATGAATAAAATTACGATAAATATTTGTATGCAGGCTTTTATGTGGATACAGATTTTCAACTCATTTGAGTAAATACCTAGGAACACAACTGCTAAAACATATGACAGGCCTTTGGAATAGTGGTTACATTACCAGATAAGTATTGGACTGCTGACAGTGAGATTGACAGTTCAAATCCACCAGATGATCCGAGGGAAAAAGATAAGCCTATCTATTCCCATAAAGAAATCCTGTCAGAAACTCTATAGAGGGACGCTGTGAGTCAAATTGGCTTGATGGCATTGTTTTTGTTTTTTTGTAAGCCTATGTAAGAAACTGCCACTGTCGGATTCCTATGCAAAACACTACGCCCTGCGCCACACCTATACTCCTGACAGAGCTTGTTAGCATCCCATGTTCAGACAGAGGCTCGTAGCTAGTAACTTGTAGATGTGTACATTTCGCCCAAATACCATTTTAAATGTCTTGAAGTTAGTTCTTTTAAAACATAATTTTTTGATTGGTAACCTCCTTTTGTCAGGAAATACATGAAAAACAACTTAATACCACAGAAAAGCAAGTGGATAAAGTGGAAATGATCTTAAAGAATATGGAAATGCTTCTACAAGAAAAAGTAGATGAGCAGAAGGACCAGGTGAGTGATAAGTTCTTGTCATTTCCTCACAAACATCTTATATCTGCACACTTCTACCTCCTGGGTATTCACACAGCTGGTGTAGTAAGAGACTGTCTGGTCACAGACTCCGAGAGGCCATGTTCATTAGTTACCCCTCAGACTGAGCCTCTGTCAACACCTTATACTTGAACATAAAGTAATTTTCCACAGGATTCATAATTAATAGCAGTCAATAAAAGATTCTATTATATATATATAACTAGCTTGTTTATTGTACTTATTTTCTTTTGGGTATCATTTTAAGGTTTCTTTTTTGAGATGGCCACATAACCTCAGGAAGGTTATGGATTTATTCATGCATCCTTCATTCAGCACATTGCCTACTGAGCACCTACTGTGTAGGAAAGCATTTTTCTAGGTAGACCTGAGATAAATAAGCCCTCATGGAACTTAAATTCTAGAGCTGATGAGAGCTAATAATAAGATTGTAGTTGGCCAAGGGCTTTGAAGAAAACACATTTTCCTGGACTGTAGAGTCAGGGTGTTAGGGGAGACTATACTGCACAGATAAGGTATCTGAGCAGCCCCTTAATCATGACCTAACATATATGAGTGAGTAAAAAAGAAAAACAGGAAAACTCCACTCTGTGGAGCTTTCATAGGATGCATTGTTCCTACTAGCTGAGCATCGAGCAACTTGTTCTGAGTTAGTGCACCCAGCGGCGTCGCCTGGGAAGGTTCTCTGGTCACAGTGAATTTTTTCATAAAAGCAGTTTTGCTCACACCTTGTTTTTTTGTGATGGCTCATTTAAGAGAACTGCGTGTGGCTGTGAAAGTTTGCTTTCTGCTCCAGAAAAATGTCACAGAAACTGTTGTGATGTTGAATACAACTTACAAGGATAGCACTCTGAAAAAAACTCAAGTGTACCAGTAGTTTTCTTATTTCCAAAAAGGTAAAATGTCGATCGATAACAAACCTTATTCTGGATGTCCATCAACTTTCCAAACAGACAAAAATGTCCAAAAAATTCATCCACTTTTGCTTGAAGACCAATGATGGACCATTAAAAAGATGGGGAAGTTATCTGGACTATCTTGGAGCTTAGTTCAGTGAAGTTTAACAGAAGATTTGTGACAGGCCACCAAGAAGGAGTGTCAACTGGAAACAAGTCATTCTTGGAAAGAACAACTCTGAAGTGATCCAGACTTTTCTCAAGGTCATTACTGGTGACAAGCAAACTTCAGTCAAGCCAGGGGAAGACACCATCATCACCTTGCCCAAGAAAAACTCGTCAAGTGAAATTAAAGATCAAGATTATGCTCATTTGATTTTTTTGATGTCCATAATATAGTGCATTTAGAGTTCCTTCCACTAGGTCAGACTGTTAATCAAACTTTCTATTTAGAGGTTTTGAAAATATTGTGTAACAATGTGCAACAAAAAAAGACCTGATTTGTGGCAGATGGGGGACTGGTTTTACCATCATGACAATGCAACTGCTCACATGCCATCTCAGTGTGCCAATTTTTGACAAGAAACAGCATGCCTCTCTTGTCCCATGCACCTTACCTGACTTCACTCCATGCAACTTCTTTGTGTTTCCACCAATGCAGAGGAACATGAAAGGACAGCTAGTTGATGATATAGAAGAGATGAAGCAAAAAAATGAGAGAGGTGCTGTCAGCCGTCCAAACAGCTGAATTTGAAAAAAAACAATGTTTCCAAGAATGGAAGCGCAGAATTGACAAATGTATTAGGTGTAATGGAGAGTACTTTGAAGGTGATAAGGTTGTTTTGTAAAAAAATTTAAATACAAAGCTTTGAAACAAAATTCCAGGTTTTGGGGGTACCCCATCGTATACCTCAAGTAGAAAACAGATTAGCATTGGGGGAAGCATGTTGCTCACTGGTGGAATATCACATGTGTTGTACTTGAGAATCCTTCCTGACAGGTGCTAAATACCGGTAACATTTCCTGATCACCAGACAGCCATAAATAGGCACCCACACACTTACACTTCCCTGTTCGTGGTTGTGGGAAAATAGTCTCGGCCCTGTAAAAGGTTTTGCTCTACCGAGTGCCAGGCACCATGCCTGTCACTGTTCTACTGTTCCTTTACTTCCTCCTGTCCCTCCCCTACTCCTCTTAAGTCCCCTTTCTCCTCTTCTTTCCATCCTGCCTTGCTCTTTTTTATTCCCCCACTCACTGGGAGCCCTCCTTGCCATAAGTATGTAAGCCCATTGTAAAGAAGCCTGGCCCTCTGGCCTAGCCCTCAGCCCTCCTCTCTGCTCTTTAAATGCCCTTCAAAGACTCTGTGCTCACAACCCTGCTTCTCTCCCTTCCATGCTCCTCTCATGGCTCAGCCACTGTTCGTCCCCCCTGCCTGGGTCTACACCTAATTCGCAGCTCAGCTTTCAGAATGGATATAGACTCCAAGCACTCGTACCCCACTGATCTCACTCTGGTCCACACCCCCTCACTTTATGCCCTCTCTCTGGCCTTCCTGGTTCTGCCTTGCATACCGGCCTTGATTTCTTCTTAGCACAGGCGCTGAAATACCTCTGAGATCTCAGCTCGCCGCGCCTCACACCTTCCCATCTTCTTCAAAGTAAAAGTCAACCTTGTCACGGTGTCCTTTAAGGCTCTCTTAGATTTAGTGTCCACTCCTGCCCTGACTTCCTGTCTATGTTTCCTCAGGAGCACACACCTTCAGCTATGGTGGCTGCCTGCTGCTACCTAGTCACCCGAGGCCCTGACCAGCTGCAAGGTCTTTGTAATCTCTCTTCTTGCTACCTGGTGTTCACATAGCCCCTAGATTCCTAAACTTACTTGGCCTACCACCCCTTTTTACAGGAAAAAAAAATCACACATTGTCCACCTGACCATTAAAATCTTTTGTACTATTGCCCCTAATTCAGGATACGGTTTGGGTGTCTGCTTGTGTAGCGCCCCTGGATGCTTTGAGGCCCAGACATCGTCACTGGACTGTTTCACTGCTACCCAACGGGCAGTACCGCCCCCTTTGGGAAATACTGGGATAGTCTCTGGACTCTCATTTTACTCAGAACTCCGTTCACATGTCATCTTACAGGAACAGCCTCGGGGTTTCTGTAGACAAGCAAAACCAGTAAAACATGTATGTAAATATATTGAGAAAATTGTACTTCGTGACTCACACACATGGGGGGGTTAGCACGTCCCATATCCGTGGGTCCAGTGGCAACTTGGAGACCTCTGCTGGTTCATGGGGTAGCAGAGGAACAGATGTCTGCAGGTTTATGAACTAGAACTGCAGGCCAGGCGTTAAGCAAAAACATAACAAAGAATCGAGACGGCTAACCACGATGACAAAATACAACAGAAATAAACCCCCATAGTTTTAACTGTTCGAGATTTTAGCTATTCAAGTCAGAGTTATCATTTTAATTTCCTATAGTCATCTTCAGTACTCTCATCTGGTAACCAGGTTCTTCCCATTCCTCAGTTTCATCGGAAAATCACTGGAGACTTATTCGCTGAGTAGCTCCTGCAAATGTATTTTGGCCTTCCGCTCTCATCCATTCCCTTCTGAAAACCAGAATCTCGCCTGCTAAGCTTTGATACTATTCCCTTCTTCCGATTTGGATTATATAATTTACAATCCATGGATAACAGATGTTGGTGTGCTTCTTCCATGTGGATTAGTTGACATCTCACTTAGATGGCTGCTTGTTTGGAAACAAGCCTTTAAGATCCCAGATGCTGTTCTGTCTGATTAGTGGGGCACCATCTAATTTCTTCACCAATGCTACCCTTAAGGGACCTGATCTCATTCAAGAACTTTTTGAAGCCCCCTTGTATTCTTGACCTTGATAGCTAAAGGTACACTGCTTCTGACAGGTATCAAGAAAAAGACATTGATTAAAGCAATAGCTATGTGCTGTCTTCCAGGAAATGTACTAATGTGCTCAAGCAGTGAAACCACATCTGGATTAGCAGTTACAATCAGAGCCACCACTGGTTAAGTTTATATCAATTCACTGTCACTCTCTTAAGATCCTTTTTTTTTTTTTTTTTTTGCACAAGACAGATAGGTAAGTTGAATGAGATTGTGGTGGAAATCATCCCCCTCCATTCTTCAAGTCTTTATGGTGACATTAATCTCTGCAGGTTCTCCAGCAATGTAATACTGCTTTTGGTCTAATATTTCTTTGAGGAAAGTTCTAATGGCTTCCACTTGGCCTTTCTTACTGTAATAACCCTTTCTCCATGTGTCAGGGATCCAAAATTCTGCCAATTGCATATTCTGGACCTGGAGAGATTATTACAGGATTATTTCAGAGACCACTGTACCCACTGTTGGATAGGCATGAGCTGACATTTGGGCCTCCTAGAATGAGTGTCAGTTTAGTGCCATAGGGATCCTTTGAGAAATATTAACTATCTATATTCTGACAGTGTAGTGGATTTCTACCTCAGAGGATTCATAGGAGTTGTGGGCCTATACACTTGCTCATCTTGGAATTGATAGAGCCCTCTAAGCATCCCCTGCATGTGTGGGTATGTCCATCTTGATAAATCTACTCTAACATTCCAATTTACTTCAGCTTTTAGATCCCTTTTCCAGTATATAAAAGCAATTCAACTTCATTCAGTATAGGCCACTTCATAGTCCTCATTGTCGTCCCGCAACAATGTAACTACTAGGTACTTTTCTGACGCCGTGAGCTGAAACATCGAATGAAGACTTGCCACTTGGCAGGCTCATAGCACTACACTCAGACTGACACAGTTCCCACACCTAATCCCGAGGCCTTTGTTTCTCCTTGTGTTCAGTAGGAAAAGCAAGCAGTCTCTGTCTGGAGTATGCCATACCTCCTCCTGGGCCACACTTTATGCCTCAAAGAAGTCGTGTCACGGGACAGTGGACTTCACACTAATTATTGTTCTAAAAGCAAAAAGTGCATCTTGCAAAGCATTTGCCTCATACAAAGATTCCTGGGACACAGCTGTGGGACTATGGTCAGATGAGGATAAGAGGGCTGATTTTACTCTCGAAGGTGATTCAGGCAAAGAAGGTGGGTTAATCCCTTCAGATGGGGGCAGGAGGCTGGTCCTTCTGAAAATAAAAAAAGGTAATTCAACAATAAGGGCTCCATGTCCCTAGCTTGATCCTTTTATTGTCCACATTTTCCCATCTCAATTTTCAGGATCTCACATCTTCCCCGTCAAACCTTTCAACATAAGGGATTCAGTTGATGGTGTAATTAGCTATTCTTCAGCTAGGACTCAGGAATGATGGTGGTGTGTGGGTTACAAACTGGACTGTTAGCTAAAGGTCAGCGATTTTAAAAGCACCAGCCACGCCCCAGGTAAAAGATGAAGTTTGTGCTCCGATAAATATTTATAGCCCCCAGAGCCCTCGAGGACATTCGATTTTGGCTTATGCAGTCACTGTGCATTGCAGCCAACTCAGTGGTAGTGAGGATAAGACTCTGGATGGGTTTTCAGCAATCTCAACACTGCTACAAGAAATAAGACTTTATTTCAAGACCCAAATAGCAACTTTCAGGTCCTTTATGTACTGCTTGAGCCAGGACTTTGAAGCTCTGGACTCATCATTTTCTCTTTCCGCGTTGTGTATCTGAAAGCTGAACCAGCCAGCTTCACTATGCTTGTGGGTGTAACAAAAATGTTGAAAGATAATAATGAAATAGTAGTCACTCACAGCATTGTCTCTCACAGATGTTTGATCTAATGGTGGGGATATTATGCTTGTCTTTATTGCCACCTCATGCCATGGATTACTATGCCTCTTTACTATTGGAAGTCGAGCAATTAGTACTGTTAAATCCAGCCAGACTTGAGAATAAGTTCAGAAAGCATGCTGTAGTGGAGTTAACAAACCCAGGGACAAGAGAACAACAAGTGCTCCAAAATCAGTGACGAGGATGGTGTAAGAGGCCTAGTAGGGCTTGATCAAGGACAATGTAACTGAGAGGAATTACTGAAACTCAAATGAAGGCTGAGCATGATAGTGGGACAAGAGAAAAGTAAATGGAAATAGAGGAAAGAACTACAAGGCAAAGGGCATTTATAGAGGTCTAAGTACAGGTGTGTACATATGTAAATATATTTATATATGATGATGGGGAAATAGATCTATGTGCATATAGTTATAGATTTAGTATTAAGGTAGCAGATGGACATTGGGCCTCCACTCAAGTACTCCCTCAATGTCAGAACACTTTGTTCTATTAAGCTGGTATTCCATGAAGCTCACCTTCCTGACATGATCGCTGAAGACAAATGGGTACATAAGCAAATGTGGTGAAGAAAGCTGATGGTGCCCAGCTATCAAAAGATATAGCATCTGGGGTCTTAAAGGCTTGAAGGTAAACAATTGGCCATCTAGCTCAGAAGCAACAAAACCCACATAGAGAAAGCACAACAACCTGTGTGATCATGAGGTGTCGAAGGGATCAGATATCAGGCATCAAAGAACAAAAAATCCTATCATGGTGAATGAGGGGAAGTGCAGAGTAGGGACACAAAGCCCATCTTTAGGCAACTGGAGATCCCCTCACAGAAGGATCATGGGGAGGAGACAAGCCAGTCAGGGTGCAGTGTAGCAATGATGAAACATACAACTTTCCTCTAGTTCTTAAATGCTTCCTCTCCCTCCCCCGCCATCATGATCCCAATGCTACCTTACAAATCTGGCCAGAGGATGTAGACTGATACAGATAGGAAATGGAAACACAGGGAATCCAGGATGGATGAACTCCTCAGGACGAGTGGTGATACCGGGAGTGTCAAGGGAATGTAGAATAGAAAGGGGGAACCAGTCACAAGGATTTACATAAAACCCCCTCCCTGGGGGACAGACAACAGAAAAGTGGGTGAAGGAAGATGTCGGACAGTGTAAGACATGACAAAATAACAATTTATAAATTATCAAAGGTTCATAAGAGAGGGGGACTGGGGAGAGGGGGGAAACAAGGAACTGATGCCAAGGGCTCAAGTAGAAAGCAAATGTTTGAGAATGATGATGGCAACAGATGTACAAATGTGCTTGACACAATGGATGATTGTGTGGATTGTGATAAGAGATGTAAGAGTTCCCAAGGAAAGTATATAACTAAAAAAGAAAGAAAGCATTCTGTGTTGGGCCGGGTTGACTAGAGAAACAAATCCAGAGATACTCATATATGTATAAGAAAAAGTTTTATCTCAAGAAGTAATTATGGATCAATAAAACATTCCATCCCAGTCCAGCTCTTCAGTCTATAAGTCGCTCTTCAGACTCATTAAGTCACATGCAATGATGCAGAATGCAGGACAATCACAGGCCAGTGGGTGTAGTTATGTGGATCCAACTGACCGTATCGTAGTGCTTGCAGCAGCCAGGAAAGTGAAGGCACAGAGAGTGGGGGAGGTGCCCAGGACCCTGCTTATGAGAAAGTCTCGCCCACAGAGAGTCACCATCAGGGTGTGACCTGATTGACAGACTAAACTCTACCCTTACACTTTCATATATCTTCAAGTTGACATGAAATGATGTAACTACCACTTATTCTCTGAGTTTTGTTCTTCTAGAATCACTCTTGGTGCCAAATAGCTAAGTCTGAGTTCTCGAGACGGGTGCATCAGTGAGATGCACACATACATACATATAAAGAGATTTGCTGCATGGTAGGGGTTTATGCAGTTGTAGAGGTTGGCAAGTCCCAAACCTACCGTTTGTGTCCAGTGGAAGCTAAGGATTTCTGATGACTTGTGGGGTTGTAGGACTGGTGAATCCACGACCTGCTGGTTAGGATGGAGACTTCTTCAGGTTTATAACACAGGAACTGCAGATCAGGCAACTAGAGTGCAGGTCAAGAAAGAGAGCAAACTTTGCCACAACTTCCACTTCGATAAAGGAAGCTGGCCACACTCCCGAGGCAATTTCCCTTTCAACTGATTGACTGTTCATATCAGATCACAAAAATGAAAGTTGATTCCATTATGAAAAAGCACCTGTCAGACTGATGAGAATCACAGTCTAGTCAAATTGAGGTTTACATTAGTCGTTACAGTTCCCTCAACCAACTAGCTGCCCCCCTCTTGCTCCTTGCTTGGTTTTCTCAGCACTTCCCCCATATGGCATACTAAGTTTGGTTCTCATTAGCATATGTGGTGCACAGCCCAGAGACTACGTTCACCACTGCTTCGCTAGTGCTAGAGCAAGACCTGGCATGTGGGCGCTTACTGACTATGTTCTACAAGTGAAATTTGGTGTTGACTGAACCCCATGCTGGGATTCTTGTGCCCTTGTATTTTGAATGAGGTCATTGCTAGTGTTTCCTGTCATTCACATCTGTGAAACCGTATGGGTTTGGCAGAAAGCTCAGACCCAGGAAACAGCAGTGGGGGTCAGGGCCACAGTGATTCCTAGGGCAAGGGGCAGTAAAGAACCAAAAATTGTTGTCATTCTTTGCAATTCATTATTGTATCGTACAATAGCCTTTCTGAGAACTGTTGATTTGTGACTCTTGGGTCTTCCGGTAAAACTGATTCCCACAATTTCCCTTAAATTTTCTCCAGTACATAATTCATCACACCCTCAGTTGGAGGTCTCACTTCAGGGTAACAAGAAGTGTCATACACGCAATATTTTTGTTATATCCTTAAGAACCTAAAGTTATCATTTCAACGACTGTGGAATGAACAGGGTCGGGAGCATGTACCCCTTCCCTGCACTCACAGTAATGGGTGGCTCTATTCCCTCTCTAGTTTGAAAACAGCGTGAAGTCCAATTTGCTGCTCAAGGAGCTTTATGTGGAGAACGCACACCTGCTAAAAGCCCTCCAGGTTACTGAAGAGAAACAAAGAGGAGCTGAGAAAAACAGCCTCATCTTGGAAGAAAAATTCAGAGCTCTCAACAAATTAATCAGTAAGATTTCTCCGGCATCCCTCTGTGTGTAAAGACTGCTTGCTTTCTTGGAATTCATTCTGAAAAGAAAATCTTAAAACCTGAGCCACTGTGATGCCTTAATCACTTGCAGCTTATTGGCCATGGTCCTCAGAAACAGGGCGACTGTGGTGTCTGGCTCGTTCCAGCAGCATCTGCTCTGTGCCAGATCCTGGGAACATACACGTGTTGGACAAGAGCACATTTTTATAAAACTCCCAATTTTACCACTGGGAAAACATGATGGAAACACTTGGTCAGGCCTGACAGAGAAAGTGGGTTAAGATAATGCAGTTCCAATACTGCATTTTCGACTTAAGCTCTCATTGCCATCGAGTCAATTACAATTCGTAATGACTTTGGCTTCAAAGATTAAAATGTAAAGTAGGGCTCTAGACAGCTTTATCATATTTTTCCTTTTAAATTTCATTTATGTTTTCTTAAGCAGACACACAACAAAACATACATCACTTCAGCAGTTTTTAATGTATACAGTTTGCTGATACGGATTATATTCCTCTGGTCTGTAGCCATTTTCAGCTTTTTTGAGTTGTTGCTCATCTGTTAGCATAAATTCACTCCCCTTAGAGTTCCAGGGGAGTCCAGGTGGCATGGTGATGACAGCGCTGGGCTGCTAGCCACAAAAGCAGCACTTTAAATCCAACAGACTTGGGAGAAAGACATGGCTGTCTGCTCCCATGAAGAGTTGCGGTCTCAGAAACGCACAGGGGCAGGTCTACTCGGTCCTGTAAGGTCATTGTGAATCAGAATTGATTTCATGGCAGTGTGGTTGGCTTTGTTTTTTGTTTAAAGTCCCAGGCAAATACTTCAAGTTGCTTTCCATTTTATTCCACATACATAGTTGTTAAAAGATCATCAAGCTCAAAGCAGACTTTTTTTTTTACTAGTTAAGCCAAACTATTACTTGGTTTCAAGAAGACATTATGGTACATTTCTGGTTTAAGGCAATAGTTTTAGGAGTTCAGCCACCCTCCATGGCTCCAGAAAGTTGGGAATTATGAGAATTTTCTATTCTTGTCTGTATTTTTGCCCCATTTTGTTCAGGATCCTTCTCTGAACTCTTTGATCAAAATGCTCAGCAGTGGTAGCCAGGCACCATGCAGTTAATTTGGACTCGTGACAAAGGAGGGCATTGTTTATGGAGGCAGCTAATTAGCCATGCATTCCAGAATCCTACTCTATTCGATTCTGTTGTTCCACATGAATCGACACCAACTGTGCCTGACAACTGAAGGAGGAGGTAGAACAGAAGCACCAAACATGTTAATAAGCCAAATAATGGTATGTCCCATGAAACCATTACCCTGAACCTAAGAGCTTTACTGTCTGGTTATTCAGCTCTGTCCTCTGTTACACTTCCCAATGGCTGCTGAGTGCAGACTTTCCAGAAGGGCTTCCCTCTGTAAGCAGAGTGTCCTCTAGACAATAAAGGGGAGGATTCTTGTTCGTTTGGAACCACTTTACCACATGTAAATATTGGTACTGTGGTTACATCTGTAGGCTTGTATTTATTGTACATTAATCTTTTTTTCATTGGAGTGTTTTTGCACTGGGAATTGAACTATATGTTAAAAAAGATAAAAATATAGTTTTATACCAAAATTGATGGTCATTTGTTTATCTGAATGTACTACTGTAATGTGAAATGAGTCACTGTATTTGCAGTTTTTCAATTAAAAAACTTCAATTTTGTCCTTTGTTCTTCAATTATAAAATATCTCAAATAATTAGAAAATACAGTTTTAGGAGAAAACCCATATACCCATCAACTAGATACATTTAATATAATATTTTGAAATTTTTCTTTTTAAAAGATATAAAATATTTTAGATAGAGGTGAAGGTCGTATTCTATTGATTGCAACCTTTTACTCGTCCTAAAGGCACGCACTATCCCAAAGATGGTAAGTAAGTCTCCTGGTCTCTTTGTACATTTATTATATATGCATTATATAGTCTTGATTAGTGTCCACTCTTTTACTTTTGCATGTATCCATTGCAACGGCTACACAGAAACTCACAGACAAAATGCGTGATGAAAGAATTTAATAACTCAATAAGTTATAGTGCCAAGAGAAATGCTCAGGGTAGGTGTTTAACAGGACACATTACAGAGTTTCAGGTATGCTAATAAACACCCGAAGTGGCATACAACTCTGCTATGAGCCTCAACCCAAAGACATTCAGCTCAGGCTCTGGTCAAACCCAGGTCAGCAAACCCAGGTCTCCGAATTAAGTGCCCAGACTGAAGGACCAGGAAAACGTCAGTCTTCACAACCTAGAAATTGAAAACATTGTTCGGCACCCAGCTACCATGACCAAGTGTTATGAAAAGGATCACAACAGAAGGTTCTGTCTAGAGTGGGGGAGAAGTTAAGAACATAACCCTAAAGGATGCCAGGTTTACTGATCGAACAGAGATAGGCAGGACCTCCAAGATTTGCACACTTCCCCTGCAGATCGGGAACTGAACTCAAATGGTACATTGACGGTATTGCTGCAATTATTGGGTTGAATCAGAATGCATATGAATTGTGGTAAATGATGTAAAAATATCACCTGATCTTTTGAGGGCAGGCCAGGTATGAGTGATAGGCTTTTTCACTGGGGTCAAGGAGGGGAGCCAAGCCCTTCTTTCAAAAGATATTTTTAATTAAAAGTTTCTTTTTTCATATAACACTGTTTAGGAATGAATAAAATGTAGCACAAAACCTGTCTCTTTCAGCCCTGCCATGTTCCCAAACATGCTCCGCAGTGTTCCCCTTGCTCATATGATAAATATGATTATATCTATCCATACTTGTTTTATGAAAAATGCTCACACTGTACAAGTTGTAAAGCGGTCCTTCAAAAATTAAGGACTGTAAAAATTGTCCTTCAAAAAAAAGTTAAGTATTCCAAGATAAAAGCTGAGCGTTCATAGCTATTAGACTCCCATACAAGAAAACTTAAAGCCAGTCCTCCAACGTGAGAAATGTGAAGGAATGATACTAGAAAGTCACTCAAAGTTGAACACAAAAGGGAAAATGATGAGAACAAATGTACAAATGTGCTTGAAAATTGATATATTTATGGATTGTGATAAGAGTTATACAAGCCCCCAATAAAACTATTTTTTAAGTTGTACGAGCCCCCCAAAACCTGATTTAATAAAAAAGAAAGAGCTAGATCTGGAAATGGTGGAATGTCACCTGGCTTATATTCTTTTCTTATTTTTTGTACAATGACTATATTCCTTTCTCTCTTTTTTAATCATTTTACCACAATCCATATCTACACCCATTGTGTCAAGCACATGTGTACATTTATTTCCATCATCATTCTCAAAATACTTTCTTTCTACTTGAGGCCTTGGTATCAGCTCCTCATTTTTCCCCTCCCTCCCCACCACCTTCCCTCATGAACCCTTGACAATTTATAAATTACTATTATTTTGTTATGTCTTACACTGTCCAACATCTCCTTTCACCCACTTTTCTGTTGCCTGTTCCTCAGGGAGGGGCTTATATTGTAGATCCTTGTAATCGGTTCCTCCATTCTATCCCACCTTTCCTCCACCCTTGAATTATCGCCACTCTCACCACTAGTCCTGAGGGGTTCATCTGTCCTGGATCCCCTGTGTTTCTTTCTGTACCCGTGTACATCCTCTGGTCTAGCCAGATTTTAAGATAGAATTGGGATCATGATATTGGTGGGGAGGAAATATTTAAGAACTAGAGGAAAGTTGACTCATCCTTCCCTGTGGTCCCTCTGTGGGGAGATTGTTCCACTATCTACAGATGAGCTTTGGATCTCTGCTCCAGCCCTCTCGTTTTTATTTGTTATGTGTCTGCTGATGCCCAGTTCCTATGACTCCTCATGATCGCACCAGCGATGTGCTTCTTCCATGTGGACTTGTTGCTTCACTGCTGAATGGCAGCTTGTGTGACATCAAGCCTTTTAGACCCCAGACACTATATCTTTTAATAACCGGGCACCATTTGCCCTCTTCACCACATTTGTTTATGCACCTATTTTGTCTTCAGCGATTGTGTCAGGAGGGTAAACATCTCATGCTGCTGACTGGTTAGAACAAAACTTTCTCTTTTTTAAAAAATTTATGTATTGGGGCTCATGCAATTCTTATCACAATCCACACATACATCAATTGTGTAAAGCACACTTATACATTCATTGCCCTCATCATTCTCAAACTTCGCATTCCGCTTTGGTTCCTGGAATAAGCTCCTCATTTTCCTTTTTTCTCTCCCTCTCCCTCCCCGCTCCCCTCTCCCTCATGAACCCTTGATAATTTATAAATTATTATTTTATCTTATCTTACACTGCCAGGCGTCTCCCTTCACCCACTTTCCTGTTGCCCATTCCCCAGAGAGGAGGTTATATATAGATCCCCGTGATTGGTTTCCCCTTTCTACCCCTCCTTCCCTCCCGGTATCACCACTCTCACTGTTGGTCCTGAGGGGGTTCATCTGTCCTAGATTCCCTGTTTCCAAATCCCAACTGTACCGCTGTGCATCCTCTGGTCTAACCAGGTTTGCAAGGTAGAAGTGGGATCATGATAGTTGGGGGGAGGAAGTGTTTAAGAACTAGAGGAAAGTTGTGAGTTTTGTTATTGCTACACTGAAGCCTGAGTGACTCATCTCCCCACTACCGCTCTGCAATGGATGTCCAGTTGTCTACAGATGGGCATTGGGTCCCCATAGAACAAAGTGTTCTTGAATGGAAGGAGGATATGAGTGGATGCCCAAAGTCCATCCCCTACCTCAGGGTATTGCCATATAAATATATGTACATGGGCCAATACCTCTATTTTTGTAGATTAATGTATTTACATATGCACACCACTATGTTTATACCTCTATCCATTGCTTTGCTTCCTTGGTCCTTCCTCTGTTGCCTTTTACCTTCCTCATGTCCCACTGCCACTTTCCCCTTATTTCTGCCTCTTGGTAACCCCCTTAGCTAGTCTGCTGTTGCTCCAACATTACCACCACCCCCACCTTGGATCCCTATATCCTCATTACTGGCTCTGACACCCCAGTTGTTCCCCTGTCCATGGCGCAGCCTGCTCAGCACCCCCTTCCTCCACCACTCTGACCTCCCAGGTCTCCCTGGAACCGTTGGTCCCAATGCTCTCACCTCAAGCATGCCTCCCATACCTATCCTATATAGGTAGGTACACCGACTATGACATAGCCCAAAATGATTTTTTAAAATAAAAATAGTAAATCAATAAGAAAAATTTTTTAAAAAGAGAAAAGAACTATACAAAAATCCTGGGTCTCTTCGCTAGCCTTCAAGACTGTCCAGGAGCTGCCTCTCCCAGCCTGGAGTGCATGTAGACCCTACTATGAAGCACCAAACCATGAGGACAGCATGGTCACATGGAAGGATGCATGAAGAGAGAGAGCTACAGGCTAGGGAGAGGAGCCAGCATGCCACACCCACACAGAGGCAGGCCAGGAGAGAGGAAGAGAAAGAGAGCGGGACTAGACCCCACGCTGGCACGCCAGGCTCGGAGGATGACGTCCCTGGGGGAAGCTAATGGGACACAGAGGGAACTGGACAACTGACAACAGCTGGTGGCATGCTGTCCCCTTGCTGGAGCAGACTGCGACAAAGTATATTTCTTGATCACAATTGAATGTAAACAGAATTTGGTAACACAATGAAACTGAAATACACAATTATATGGAAATTAAACCATTATACAAACAACCAGTGAATATTTAGAGTCAAATGAAAATGAAGATACAACACACGAAAACATTTGAGACTCTGAAACTGTTAGGGTGGGGGAAGGGAAGTATACTTATTGCCAATTAAGTGAAGGTTTACAGAGAAGTTCATCAGTTTTACATCGAAAAATTCATACACATTGATTTTGCACATCCACTCCAATACCTTCCATGTGCCATCCTACTTCCCCACTGGGCTTTCTCTTACCATCACTCCTTCTTTAGTAACCCTCTGGACTTTGTCATTGGGTAAATGCTGCCCTTTGGGTTTTAAGCTGTTGATGGTTTTAAAAAAGGTCATTTCAGTTCCACGCCTAGAGGACATTGGCTATATTCTTGGGGTATGCTACTAGACTCCATTCAACCAGTAAACCCAGTCTGTTTTATGATCATGAGTTCTGTTCCACATTTTACCCCCATTCCATTGAGGACCTTCTAATGTGATTGTGTTCAGAGTAATAGGTAGCGGTAGTCAGGCACCATTTAGGTTTTCCAAGCTCAAGATTATAGAGACTAATGTTTGGGTTGTTCATCATTCTATTGTAATAATTGTATTCAACATGTCTTTTGACTTCACTCTTGTTTCCTCCGAGTGCAGAGAGACCAATAGTTACTACTGGCTGCTCATGCACAGTTTTTCTTATTTAAGTCACTTTTTTAAAAAACAAAAATTTCAAAAGAGGACCTGATGCAAGGGGCTTAAGTGGAGAGCAAATGCCTTGAGAATGATTGGGGCAGGGAATGTATGGATGTGCTTTATACAATTGATGTATGTATATGTATGGATTGTGGTAAGAGTTGTTTGAGTCCCTAATAAAATGTAAAAGAAGAAAAGAGAAAAAAATGATTAGGGCAAAGACTGTACAGATGTGCTTTATACAATTGATGTATGTATATGTATGAACTGTGAAAAGAATTGTATCAGCCCCAATAAATTGTTAAAAAAATAAATTTAAAAAAATTCCTTTTATTTTTTTTGTACTGTCCGACGTCTCCCTTCACCAACTTTTCTGTTCTGTTTTAATGTAATTTTTATCATTAAACTGTGAGTCTAATGGCAACAAAATAGAACGTGTGTGTGTCTGTGTTAAAATAGTCATTAAAGAATAGAATTCAGAGACAGAGAATTTTTTTAAGTTTTTAAAAATATTTTCTATTGTTACTTAGGTGAAGGTTTATAGAGCAGACATCAGTTTTACATTAAATAACTCGTTAAATCTACCATTGTCTTTTCATTTCCAATATTTTTTGCCTATCTCTTGTTTTATATTGTCTTCCCTTCACAAAAATAACACCTGTCTACCCTCTAGCTTCCACAGACAGAGAACTTATTGTTGACAAAGGCCTAAAAAACATTAAATGGGAAGCAGACACCTCTTCAATAAATGCTATTGGAAATACTGGCTATCCACTTGCAGAAGAACAAAAAAAAAGATGACTGCCTCACCCATGCACAGAAACAAACTCAAGATGGATCAAATTCCTAAATGTAAAACCCAAAGCTCTCAGGATCAGAAAACTGGGACAAAACTAGGAACCCTAGTGCAGTAGATGGGCTATCAGAAATAACAAAGCTGACACAATCCATAGAAAACAAAATAGTGGGACATATTAAAAAATAAAAAACTTGCATACATTAAAAGACTTCATTGAAAGAGTAAAAAGACCCATAGACTGGGAAAAGATATTTAGTAATGACATAACAAAGGACTAATTACTAAAATCTACGGAATTTACAAGGTGGCAAGAAAAACAAACTAGTAGCCCTATGAAAAAGTGGGCAAAGGACCGGAGCAGATGATTCACAAAGGATGATACGCGAATAACTAATAAACATATGAGTAAGTTCTCTCAGTCATTAGCTATCCAGGAAATGCAAGTGAAAGCAACCATGAGATACCACCTAACACCCATAACTGTAGCCCAGTTAAAGTAAAAAAGCTGAGAACAGCAAATGTTGGAGAGTGTGTGGTGAGATAGGAACTCTTATCCTCTGCTGGTGGACTTGTAAATATGTACAGACACTCAGGAAGGCAGTATGGCGATACCTAGAACAGATGGCAACTGAACTACCATATGATCCAGCAATACCATTACTGAACATATACCACAAAGAAATAAAAAACATCATAAGCAGACATTTGCTCCCCCATGTTCATCACAGCACAGCTCACAATTGCTAGAAGCGGCCTCCATTCCCAACAATGGATAAAAAACCTCTGGTACATAAACATGATGAGTACTGCACATGCCTGAAGAACAGCAATGAGACCCCTCACGTCGTGGAGGGCTCTGGAAGACATGCTGAGGGAAGCGAGTGAAGCACGAAAGGACAAGCACTGTGTGAGTCCAGAGCAGCAGGAACAAGCAGCAGAAGGGGCGCAAGCTCAAGTGTGCAGGCCATGCAGTCGTCTGGCTGGGGTCAGACAGGCCGCTAACGAGCTGGACCAGTGCCAATGACCTACACATCATCTGCTCCTGGTGAGTATAGTGTAGGTCACTTGGCCGGAGGTCACCTCACGACAGCTGGGATCAAATGGAGGGTGCAAGGGGGTAGTGGCTGTTCGCTGAATAGTAGCCATTTAGATCTGTGGTGAGGTCTCCCAGAGATGGAGGTAGCCCCGTCGGAGGAATGGGGTTTACTGATGAGAGGTGCCGCACAGGAGATGAAAGGGAATGGTCAAATTTGGGGGTACATAGGTGCATGCCTGTTGAAGGGAGGGGAGGGAGAGCTAACCTCCAGGTTGGGGACAAAAGACTGAGGATGCTCTTGGCAACAATAAATGGGAGGTGTCTTCAGTGGCATGCAATGGGTGGGCAGAACTTGTGTAGGGCATCTGGGGGGGGGGGTATCCCAGGAAAGCAGACCAGGTGCCATAAAATGCTGGGACACCAAATCCTGGATCTTTGGGGTGCATGCATGCTCCAGAGGCTACATCAGTGAGCCCCATATGGGAATCCCACTGGGTGAACTAGACTCTACCTCAGACACACTTGTAACATGAAGACTTAAGCGGGAAATACATGGTGCCTGAGGAAGCAGAAAACAGCTGTACCAAGAGTGGTGTACTGATGGTTGGTGGACAAATAAGGTCATGTTACATCAACCCCCTTTATGCTGGGTTAAGATATCTATTATTCTGGAAATCTTGTGACAGCCCCTCTACTGTGTGTTGCATGTGCTTGGGTATATTAAGGTGTGTCTCAGGGGTGCAGCACCATGGGGGTCACTTTCTTGAAGCTGTTATTTGTTTCTGCTCTTTAGTAAATGAGACCCAGAGACTTTGAGAAAGAAAATATAACAATAGTTTGGGGGGGCGAGGATAAAGAGGGTCGGGGGAAGTAAGAGGGAGATGATGTCAAGTAGTCTAGGAGGGAAATGTATGTGTGGAGACTGATTGTGGCAGCAATTTTACAATTCTGTTTGATGTGATTGAACTATGGAATAATATGACATTTGTATTAACTCCTAAGTTAGCAAATTTTTTAAAAAGCATAGATTCAGGAATGGTTTGGGGGCTCACACTTAAAAAGAATTATCATGGCCCTGCTCAGTACTCACCTTCATGAAATGATCACTGAAGATAAAGGTACTACAGCGAAGTGTCGCAAAAAAGTAGATAGTAGCACTCCCTCAATGTATGAATACTTTCTTTTATTAAATTGGCACTCTGTGATGCTCACCCTCCCGACACAACTGCTGAAGCCAAAGCGGGTGAACAAGTAAATGTGAAGAAAGCTGATGGTGCCCGGCTATCAAAAGAGATAGTGTCTGGGGTCTTAAAGGCTTGAAGATATACAAGCGGCCATCTAGCTCAGAAGCAACAAAGCCCACATGGAAGAACACACCAGCCTGTGTGATTGCATGGTCCCGAAGGGAACAGATATCAAAGAACAAAAACTCAATTCATTGGCTGCACACCTCCATGATACAATCACCGAAGACAAACAGGTGCATAAGCAAATGAGGCGAAGAAAGCTGATGGTGCCCGACTATCGAAAGAGATAGTGTCTGGGGTCTTAAAGGCTTGAAGGTGAACAAGCGGCCATCTAGCTCAGAAGCAATAAAGGCCACATGGAAGAAGCACACCAGCCTGTGCAATCACGAGGTGCCAAAGGGACCAGGTATAAGGCATCATGCAATATATATATATATATATATATATATATATATATATATATATATATATATATATATATACACACACACACACACACCATAGTGAATGAAGGGGGAAGTGCAGAGTGGAGACCCAAAGCCCATTTGTCGGCCACTGGAGATCCCCTCATAGAGGGGTTTAGGAGAGGAGATGGGTCAGTCAGGGTGCGATGTAGTACCGATGAAGAACACAGCTTTCCCCCAGATCCTGGATGCTTCCTCCCGCCACCTACAATGATCCGAATTCTACCTTGCAGGACTGGATAGGGCAGAGGTTGTACACTGGTGCATATGGGAGCTGGAGGCACAGGGAATCCAGGGTGGATGATACCTTCAGGACTAGGGGTGTGAGGGCCGATGCTGGGAGAGTGGAGGGTGAGTGGGTTGGAAAGGGGGAACTGATTACAAGGATCCACATGTGACCTCCTCCCTGGGAGATGGACGGCAGAGAAGGGGGCGGGGTGGTAGACTCTGGATAGGGCAAGATATGACAAAATAACAATCTATAAATTATCAAGGGCTCATGAGGGAGGGAGGAGCGGGGATGGAGGGGGAAAAAAAAGAGGACCTGATGCAGAGGGCTTAAGTGGAGAGCAAATGCTTTGAAAATGATTAGGGCAAATAATGTATAGATGTGCTTTATACAATTGATGTATGTATATGTATGGGTTGTGATAAGAGTTGTATGAACCCCTAATAAAATGTTTTTTTAAAAAGTACTAAATCTAAAAAAAAAAAAAGAGTGGCTGAATTACAACACTAACTGAACCCTCTACTTAGAATGATTTCTGATGTTAATAGGAGAGCATGGATTGGGACTAAATGGGAACCTGAAAGTTACGGTGGAGAGGACTGTGCTACGCTGAGTTTTCTAGAGAAATAAATCAAACTACACTCAAATAACTTTATAGCAAAAATAAATTTACATCAGGAAGCCCAGCCCAGTTCAACTCAAGTCCATGGGTCAGATGCTAGATGAAGTCCCCTTTAGACTCACCCAGCTTCCAGCCAATGAAGCAAAGGCAAAGCAGGAATCGGGAAAATCACAGGCCAGTAGGGGCAAGAGCATCTGGATGTAAGGTCAGCAGGAAGAGGGCAGGGCACTGCAGCTCCTATGATCAGCAGGCCGGCTCGGCCATGAATCCTAGAGATGCAGAATCAAGGTAAGCAGGATGGAGGGAGAGGGAAGGAAAGTTGTCCATGGCATCTCTCTAAATTGGGCACCTCCTCCAAGGAGAGGGCCTTATTGAGATTGAACTCTACCCATACTTTCACAGAGATGCATCAAACTGATATAAAATCGAACCATCATAGGGACACACGGAAAGATTATTCTCAGAAATATCAGAACATGGATCCTTGACATGCCATTGAGTTACTTCAGCCAACAACACTACCACTCACATCTGAAGAGTTTAATCCATCATTAGTAAAGCCATTGTCCCCTCCACCTGCACTTGAGCTTAGCCCAACTTTCCCTGCTGATAGGGAACCTCGAGTTGTATCTGGAGCATTCCCTGCAGCAGATGCCTTGCAAGATAATGCTGACACTTGCTGGGAAACACCTTCGACACTCATGCCTGCTTCGACACTGCCTCTAAACTTGTCTCAGTAATCCCAAAGGTGACCTCCAAATATTGATCCAGAAAGAGCTGTGCTATCCTCTTAAAGGACTGCTAGCATTTTCTAGTATGTACAGGCAGAGACCCGAGGAATGTGTGCGGGAGTGAGATGATGATGCAAGGAGCGAACGGTTGCATCAGTCTGAATGTGTTGACGTGGACCAACTAAGCACTGATCCTTCAGTCAGTGTTTCAGCACCAGACGTTAGGACAGAATCTAATAGTTTATCTGTTTGGTTTACTGAAGCAAAGCTTCTGCAGTGGCTTAGAGCAAGTTAAGTTGAAGTACCAGACCTAGCTTGGTATACTTTAGAGGATTAAGGGAATGGGCGTGTTTCAGGGCAGACCCATAGACTCACAAATGGAATGCACTGAGGACACACCTTTTCTCTCAGTGGGAAACAAATTTCTGAAGGGATCATAAGTATCTCTAAAGACTGCTGTGATTGATATTTTATTTTGAGCCAGTTTTGACAGTGGAAAATACCCTAATTAAGACGTTTGCACATAACATGGCTGATTGGGTCCCATGGTAGTAGGCGGTAAGCAGTAGCATTTAACAGAGACAAGGTGGGTGTGGTTGCCAAATGGTTAGCAGAGTCAAAGTAGTAACAGAATAGCCTGATTTGTATGGCATTGGATACCTAAGCAGAGTGTCCCTAGGAGTGAAATAAATGAGAAACCTACCAAATCTATCATTGATCTGTACAAGTTGAAAAATTCTAGGCCAGTTGAATAGCAGTCTAATTGAAATAGCCAGATATAGAGTCGCAAATGCTCGATCAATTCCCAAAAATTGAGCCAGTTCACAAACCCTTCATTTACGGGGAAGCCAGGTCCCTTTGAGGAAGGCACCCACTACACTAATAAAAAAAATGCATAGTTAGCCTTTCTCCCAGGCCTGCCCAGTGGAAACTGCGCCTTTTATAAGTGACAATTCATTGGAGAAAGGAAATAATCAGACGTTGGGGATGGTTACTGGACATTGGCTCCAAACTGACATTAATCTAAGTGACCCTAAATTTTAAGGTCCCACAATCAGACTAGGAGCATATAAAGGTCAAGTTATAATGGAGTCTTAGCTCAGGTTGATCTCACAGGGGATCCAGTATGAGCCCAAACCTATCCTATAGTAATTTCCCTGTTCTAGAACACATAAATGGAATAGACAGACTCACTGACTGCCAGTACCCCATATGGCTACCTGACTCTAGAACATGGACTACTATGGCAGGGGCAGGAGTGGAAGCTAGTAAAGCTACCTCTACTTAGGAAAATGGTAAAGCCAACGCAATTATGTTTTCCTGGAGGGATTGCAAAGATCAGGGTGCAAAGATTGCACCATCAAGGAATTGAAGAATATAGGGCTGGAGACTATTACTTCCGAACTGAGCTGTTGTCTATGGGGGGACTAGCAAACTCTAGACCTATGTGGTTTGTAAGGGTCCAGGTATAAGCTGTGCTTACACACACACAAGCACCAGCAGCGGTTAAGCCAGTTTTTAGTGTGGGGTTTTTTAATCACTTTATTAGGGGCTCTTACATCTCTTTTATAACAATCCATACATCAGTGGAGTCAAGCATATTTGTACATATGTTGCCATCATCATTTTCAAAACATTTTCTTTCTACTTGAGCCCTTGATATCAGCTCCTTTTTTCCCTCCCTCACCCACCCTCCCACCCTCAAGACCCTTGATAAATTATTATCGTTTTCCTATCTTACACCATCTTCTGTCTCCCTTCACCCACATTGCTGTTGTTTGTCCCCCTCAGGGTGTGGGGGTTATGTCTACATCATCATTGTAATCAATTCTCTGTTTCTCCCCCTTCTCCCCCTACATTCCCCCTAAGTGGCCTACGCTGATAGTATTGCTACTCCCATTACTGTTCCTGATGTGTTTATCTGTCCTGGATCCCGTGTGACAAGAGCTCTTATCTGTACCATCTGGTCTAGCTAGATTTGTAAGCTAGAACTGGGATTTGTAAAGTAGAAGTGGGGTCATGATAGGTGGGTGGGGTAGGGTGCGGGAAGCACTAAAGAACTAAAGAAATGTGTGTCTCGTTGGTGCTGTACTGCACTCTGGATGACTTGTCCCTCCTGTGAGGGATGTCCAATTGTCTACAGATGGGCTTTGAGTCTCCATCCGACTCCCTTCATTCACATCATATGATGGTTTGGGGTCTCCTGATGTCTGATACTGTTAGATTCCTCAGGTGGAAATACCTGGGTCATTGGCTTCCCATGAGAATGAATTCACACCGAAGCCTGGTTTGTGATCCAAGTGAATTTTTATAAAGGATAGAAGTGTAAAGGTGAAACTGAGGTACAGGGAGGAAGACAGACATAACTGACAGGACAAGGAAAGCAGAAACAGAAATAGCTTTATTAGGTGGGGCAGTAGGGCGGCTCCTGGGGCTCCCTGCCGAGGTTTCGTGACCTAGGCGGACAGGTCAGGGAAGTCCCATTCAGCAGCTGGGGGTGAGGGTTTTTACAGGGGTAGTGAGGAATGTATGGCAATTAGCATATGTGGTCTGGAGACCTGGAGAATTGCTTGTCATCTCCTTGCAATTCTGACTTTTCAGGGCCCTCCACTGGGAGGCGTGGTTGACAGTACTGGTTGACTCCATTGACTCAATTAAGCTCACCTGGCCTAGATTGAGGTCCTCCCAAGAGTACTGACTTCCTCTCAACTGCCTGAATTTATTCATGCCATCCAGCCTGGAGCAGCTTCCCACAGTCTGTAAGGGTGGAGGGAGGCCTTGGCAGGTAGAGGTAGAGGTTTCTGCCTCTAGCTCCCTAACACTTTCTGATCCCATCTACACCTTGTGATCACACAGGCTGGGCAACAATTTTATTAGAGCATAGATAGAATCATTTCCAAAGAAAGTATGTGAGTCCTTCTGGCATGGTGAAAAGGATACCTTAAGCATAGATAAAATATGCTTTGCTCCCGGAATGTAGTGGGGGCCCCTTTCACAAATTAAGAAGGGTCATTCATTGTCTAGGGGAAGACTCCTAGTTTCTAAAAGACAGTTTTAAAGGGGAGGAGTTTGCCACTCCACAGATGTACAATTAGCTTTCTAATTAGTTATTTAGACCACCCTTGAGGCTCTTTAAATTACAATCTCAGCTTTTGTCTCTGGATCAGTGTGCTGTCAGATTTATCTCCAACAGCACTGCTGTGTGAGGACATTCATTAGGGCCTAGCTTCAAGGTTGACCTGCTTACTAACCTGTTCTCACAAGGTCTTCTGTTAATTCCCATATTGCAGGCAGAAAATGCCTCTTCTGTCCTTGTCAATTTGGTCAGTGCAAAAAACAGATGGATCTTTGAGAATGGCAGGGGGTGCCTGGAAACTTATCCAGGTGGTGACTCCAATTGAAGCTACTGTCCCAGAAATGGTTTTATTGCTTGAGTAGATTAATATCTCTTCTAGTATCTGATAGCAGCTACTAATTGGGCAAATGTGTTTTTCTCAATTCCAGTTTTAAAGGAGAAGCACAAGCAGTTTGCCTTTAGCTGTTGTGGCAGTTAGATGTTATGTCAACGTGACCCTGTGGGAAACTGTAGCACTAGTCCCACCTATCAAACAGGTTACAGCCTGATGACTCCTCCTAGGGGATATGAACTTTGAAATAAGAAAGACAATGAGAGCAGCAAGAGGAGATAAGCAGCACTTGAGAGGGGATTGAGGGGCAGCTGGGAGGAGGAGGATGACCAAGCAGCACACACTGCAGAGAACAGCGCAAAAGAGTTACTGAAAGGGATAGCACTTCCAGACCACAGGATTGTCACCATAAAGATAGGTAGACACAAATAGACTACAACGAGAGAGCAGAAACACCAGCCAATTAGAACCGCTTAGGGCATCTCCTCGGCCGCCTGAGGGGAGATTCCCGGGTCTTTGAATTGGGAAGCTAGCTGAGGGGGTGGGGGGTACGTGCCAGTGGGGTGTGATGGAGCAAAAGGATCATAATTCGAAGTGACCAGACTGGGACCAGGGAAAATAAAAATATAAATTTCTTTGGCTTCCTGCCAAGACCAGAAGACTGCCAGTGGAGATCCCCCATCTAGGACTCACTCCTAGTAGTGGGTACTTCACAGCTTACTGAGCCTCACAGGGCTGAGAACAGGGCAGCTGAAAGCAGGTGTTAAGTGATTAACACCAAGAGCTCCAGCCCCCTCCTGAGGTACCACTCAGCACAACCCCTGATCGGAAGACACCCCAAAGGCCTGGTACCTTAAATAATTGGGCCACTCTGAGGATTTATTTTCATATTACTTGTTACACATACCTGGATTGCATACACCTGACTCATTGACTAAGTATTTGCATCACAAAACAAGAAGCTGGAGCAGGTTTGGCAGGCAGAACAGGTTTTACAAGCCCAGGCAAGGAATTTATATAAGGGAGTTTATATATATCATTTGTATATATTTGTATGATATATTACTTTACGTTTTTTCCTTCCGATCTCATTGGTTTATTTCCTAGACCCCTAACACCCCATCTACCTACTAGTTCGCACCCACAACAGAGACTAAGCTCTGTGTGAAGCTTAGTGTCCCGGACAAACATACATTAACAGCTCTCCTGCATCTTATGCTAGTATGATTTTTCCTATTACTATTATTAAAACTTTCATCTCTTACCCCTTTTCTTTCATTTTCCTTTCTTCAGTCTAAATATCCAAAGTTTTACTTCATAACATCATTAACCTGTCTTTTAGTTTCACTGTACTGATCATCAAAATTTTTCTTACATTTTCAGACTCATAAAACCAAAGACTAATACTACTATCACAATATTTAAAATTGTTTTTGCTCTCAAATACTAGTACCCATTGATCCATCGTTGCAAATGAGGCATTTCAGGGCCAAATACCCCTTCCTTTAACCTACTATATAACACTACCTGATCCTCCACCCTCTTTTTTAACCTACTGCTTCCTTCACTCTCCCAACACTCATAACATTTCCTCCCCAAATTTCATATGACTCCCTTAACACATAAATTAGCAACCTCCCTCAGACACTTAATACAAACTATCCATTAGCCCTCTACTGCACCACCTAATAGAGTTAACCAGTTCCAAATAACATCGCCTACATAACACTCCCAATAGACTCCAAGATGACAAGGAAACAACAGAAGATATTAGTCACACACACACACACACACACACACACACACACACACACACACACAAAACAAGAGAAACATAAACAAATAACCAAATAGCAATCAGACTTAAATGTAATACCTGAAACTGTACAAGTTATGGATTTCCCAGAAAAAGAATGTAAAGAATGATGTTTGTGCTCATGCAACAGCTGAAAGAAATCTGAAAGGAAAAATAAAACAATAGAAAAGCTATAACCTCATTAGAGAAACAAACAGAAACACAAAAATCAAACACTACAATAAATAGCAGAATTACAAAGCAGGGGTGTCAAACTCAATTAAAAAGCGGGCCATTTGGTGCAACAGGCAAGATTCACATGGGCCACATCACATTTACAAATTTTGTTCAATTTCTATTTTGAAGTGAGGATTCAGGAATATGGATAGGATAATTAAAATACTATAATAGCTTTTATTTAAATATTTATTTTATTTAATGTATTTATAAAAGTTAAATTATTGTTTTACCCTTAACTTGACAGTGCTTTCCTTCTACTAGTTTTCACTACGTCTTATGTTGTGACCGGAAAATATAACAAGGTAACTAATAAAAAACACCAAGATTTGGGCAGCTGACAAACGTGATGCACAATTGTAATGGCTTCCCTCTAAAAATGTTCACTAGCACTGCTGCTAGGTATGATCATAACAGCACAACCCAGAGTGCTATTTTTCACCTTTTCACTATTGGGATCTCTTTACATTATGTGACACTGAGAGTGGCAGACAGATCGCTTCCAATCATCACTGGAACTAGGTCAGTGCATTTATACACATCCACAGGCCCCCCAGAAAGCACTGGGCCACATGTATACTCATCTTCAGATAAAGGGTTAATGAGGGAATTGTGTGTACGGTATTGCCTCGATCTCCCCTAAGTGCTATTTTCTTCATAACAATTTTTTCTATTTTCATTTTATTTCAGAGCATCGCAGGCCACAAAAAAAGCTCCTCAGGGGCTACATGCGGCCGACAGGGCCAGTTTGACACCCCTGCTATAAAGGAAAAGCGGGAGGCTGTAAAAAAAAATAGAGATAGAGAATTGAAGAGATAGAAACCCAAATTAGTGAACTGAAAGACAAATCTATAGATTCCAATCTAAAGGAAGGACAAATAACCAAAAAATGCAAAAGAGACTGAGAAAAGCTTGATAATAATGTGGGACACCATTAAGAGGAACAACCTGCATCTTGTAGGAATTCCCAAAGAGGAAGAAACAAACAAAGTTACATCCACACAGAGAATAGTCCATGAGCGCCAGCCAAAGAACTTTGCTCAATGTCTAAAAGAGAAAAAGACGATTGTTTAGGAAGCCAAAAGAACCCCAGCCAGGAGAGATTCTAAAAGGCAAACTCCACGGCATATTGTAGTCAAGATGTCGAACATCAGAACGGAAACAACAAACAATCTAAAAGCACCTAGAGAAAAAGATCAATTACACACAAAGGTTCAGCAACTAAATATGGTGGTATAATACAATTATTTCAAGACAAGAAAAGCCAAAAGCAAGACCACCATTACAAAAAATACTCAATGAAGTACTGTGGCCAAAAAAACCAACAGCAACAACACACAAACCTGAAACCAACATTCAAGACAATTCCTCACAAAAACCAGCACACACGGAACAACACCCAGAGCAAGGGAACGACACAGGAAGAACAAAGAAACTGAACATAATACACATCCAAACACACAACACACGCATATATAAACCAAAATGGTGGAAACAAATACACATACATGTCAATAATTTCACTGAATGTTAATGTACTAAATACACCAGTACAGAGACAGAGAGAAGCTGAATGGATAAGAAAGCAAGCCCCATCAATATGCTGCCTACAAGAAAAACACCTCACAAACAGAGACTTGAAGACATTAAAAATCAGAGGTGGAACAAAAGCATACCCAGCAAACAACAACAAAACTCAGCAGGGGTAACAATATTAATTTCCAAGAAGATAAACTTCAAGGTAAACAACATAACGAGAAAAGATTGAATACTACATAATGATAAAGGGAAAAATAGCTCAGAAAACCATAACTTTAATAGTCATCTATGCACTCAATGAAATACCTTTGAAATACATCAGATCCTCATAGAATTGAAAAAGGACCAAGACACATCGACAGTAAGAACAGAAGACTTCAATACACCACTCTCAAAGAAAAAAAATGTCAAGAAAAAAGGCAATGAAGACCAAAAAAAGTTTAATAACACAATCAATAAAAACTATCTTGGATGTATGAGCCCCTAATAAAATGTTTTTTAAAAAAACTATCTTGGAGGGAAGATGGTGACTGAGTAACACATACCAGAGGGACTCCACAGAAATCAACCCAGGAGAGCTACTAAGAGGGAAATTCAACACTGCTGGGTCCCAGGAGGCGCATCATAAAGATAAGTAGGCACAGATCCACAAGGTTTGAAGGGACTGGCGGGCCCTCAAAGTTTAGTATTAAGGTAGTAGATAGACATTGGGCCTCCATTCAAGTACTGCCTCAATGCAACACTGTGTTCTATTAAACTGGCATTCCATGATGCTCACCTTCCCAACACAATCGATGAAGACAAATGAGTGCATAAGCAAATGTGGTGAAGAAAACTGATGGTGGCAAAAGATATAGTGTCTAAGGTCTTAAAGACTCAAGGTAAACAAGCGAACATCTAGCTGAGGAGCAACAAAGCCCACATGGAAGAAGCACACCAGCCTGTGGGATTATGAGGTGTCAAAGGGATGAGGTAGGAGCCATCAAAGAACAAAAAATATTATCATTGTGAACGAGGGGGGTGCAGATTAGGGAACCAAGAGAGACTCATCTGTAGACAACTGGACATCCCCTTACAGAAGGGTTGGGGGGTGGGGCGAGACAGCCAATCAGGGTGCATTGTAGCAACAATGAAACTTACAACTTTCTTCTAGTTCTTTAATGCTTCCTTCCCCACCACTATCATGATCCCAATTCTAATTTACAAATCTGGCTAGATGAGAGGATGTACACTGGTACAGATAGGAACTGGAAAAACAGGGAATCCAGGACAGATGATCCCTTCAGGACTAGTGGTGAGAGTGGGGATACCAGGAGGGTGGAAGGAGGGGGGCGAGGGGAAACCAATTACAAGGATGTACATATAACCTCCTCCCTGGGGAATGGACAACAGAAAAGTTGGTGGAGGGCGATGTTGGACAGTGCAAGATATTACAAAATAATACATTGCCAAGGGTTAATGAGAGAGAGGGCAGCGACGGGTGGGGGGGGGGGGAATGAGGAGCTGATGCCAAGGGCTTAAGTGGAGAGCAAATGTTTTGAGAATGATGTGGGCAACGAATGTACAAATGTGCTTGACACAATTGATGTGCTATGGATTGTGATAAGAGTTGTATGAGCCCCCAATTAAATGATTTAAAAAAATAAAGATTTATTTGAACATAAAAAATAGATATAACTGATGGCATATATTCAATCTTGTTTTGTTAGGTGCCACCCAGTCAGTTCAGACTCGGTGACCCTATCAACAACATAAGGAAACAGTGCTTGTTTCTTGTGTCATCCTTACACACGTTTTCTCTTTGAGCCTATGATTTCAGTCATGTCAATCCATCTTTTTTGCTGTGCCTTTTCTGTAACAAGCATTCTTTCAGGGACTGGTCTCTCCTGAAAACCTGTCCAATGTCCAACATCTTGCCATCCTTGTATCTAAGGAGCATTCCGGCTGTACTTCTTCCAAGACAGATTTGTTGTTGTTTTTTGGCAGTCCAATTACTTCCAATATTTTTCACAAGCACCATAATTCAAATACATCGATTCTACATTGATCTTCCTTAATCAATGTCCAATTTTTACATGTGAATGAGATGATTAAAAATGCCATGGCCCCCAAAAGACTGGACTGGAAAACGCTCCGAAGGGCCAGCAAACGATCCCTGAACTAACTACAAGCTTTTCTCTTGTGAACTGTTTTGTTCTGTTCTTTGTCAGTGGTTTGTTTTTGTTGTTTTGTTGCCTGGTTGTATATTGTTGCTTTGTTTTCCTCTGTCTTGTTTTCGTGCATGTTAGTGTCTCCACAGGTCTGTCTGAATAGGACAGGCTGGATGAACTATCTGGAGGAAAAACAACGGGACCGACAGTTCCGGGGGGACTTGGGGTGGGGGGGGGGTAGAGGGGTATAAGGAAGTGGTGTTAACAAACCCAGGGACAAGGGAAAAACATGGGACCCAAAATGGTAGAGAAGGGGGAGTGGCAGGCCTGGTGGGAAATGATCAAGGGTAAGGTTGATTAGAGAAGAGGTATACTCTAGCCCAGGTGGCGATGAAGCATGGTAGATGGGCAGGAAGAAGGTCAAGGGAGATGGAGGAAAGAGCTAGGAGTCAAAGGGCATTCATGGAGGTCTAGACAAAGACAGGTACATGCAAATATATATAGGAGGATGGGGAAATATATCTATGTGTCTATATTTATAGGTCAAGTATTAAGGTGGCGGAAGGACCTTGGGCCTCTACTCAAACACTCCCTCAATGTATGAATACCTTCTTTTATTAAATTGGAACTCTATGATGCTCACTCTCCCAGCACAACGGCTGGAGCCAAAGTGGGTGAACAAGTAAATGTGGTGAAGAAAGCTGATGGTGACCGGCTATCAAAAGAGATAGTGTCTGGGGTCTTAAAGGCTTGAAGGTGAACAAGCGGCCATCTAGCTCTGAAGCAAATAAGCCCACATGGAAGAAGCACATCGGCCAGTGCGATCCCGAGGTGCCCAAGGGACCAGGTATAAGGCATCATGCAAAAAAAAAAAAAAAAGATATAAGTGTGTGTATGTATGTGTATATATGTGTATATGTATATATGTATGTATATATGTATATATATATATAATAATAAATGAAGGGGGAAGTGCAGAGTGGAGACCCAAGGCCCAAGTGTCGACCAATGGAGATCCCCTCATAGAGGGGTTTAGGAGAGGAGATGGGTTAATTAGGGTGTGAGGTAGTATCGATGAAGAACACAGCTTTCCCCCAGATCCTGGATGCTTCCTCCCCCCAACTACCATGATCCGAATTCTACCTTGCAGGGCTGGATAGGGCAGAGGCTGTACACGGGTACATATGAGGGTTGGAGGTACAGGGAATCCAGGGTGGATGATACCTTCAGGACCATGGGTGTGAGGGACGATGCTGGGAGAGTGGAGGGTGAGTGGGTTGGAAAGGGGGAACTGATTACAAGGATCCACATGTGACCTCTTCCCTGGGAGAGGAACAGCAGAGAAGGGGGGAAGGGAGACTCTGGATAGGGCAAGATATGACAAAATAACGAGGTATAAATTACCAAGGGCATACGAGGGAGGGGGGAATGGGGAGGGAGGGGGGTGGAAAAAAGAGGACCTGATGCAAGGGGCTTAAGTGGAGAGCAAATGCCTTGAGAATGATTGGGGCAGGGAATGTATGGATGTGCTTTATACAATTGATGTATGTATATGTATGGATTGTGGTAAGAGTTGCTTGAGTCCCTAATAAAATGTAAAAGAAGAAAAGAGAAAAAAATGATTAGGGCAAAGACTGTACAGATGTGCTTTATACAATTGATGTATGTATATGTATGAACTGTGAAAAGAATTGTATCAGCCCCAATAAATTGTTAAAATAAAAAAATTAAAAAAACAAACAAAAAAAGCTGTAAGTGTGTGTATGTATGTGTATATATGTGTATATATATGTGTATATATGTATATATATGCCATATTAAATGAAGGGGGAAGTGCAGAGTGGAGACCCAAGGCCCAAGTGTCGGCCAATGGAAATCCCCTCATAGAGGCGTTTAGGCGAGGAGATGGTTTAATTAGGGTGTGAGGTAGTACCGATGAAGAACACAGCTTTCCCCCAGATCCTGGATGCTTCCTCACCCCAACTACCATGATCCGAATTCTACCTTGCAGGCCTGGATAGGACAGAGGCTGTACACTGCTACATATGAGGGCTGGAGGCACAGGGAATCCAGGGTGGATGATACCTTCAGGACCAAAGGTGTGAGGGACGATGCTGGGAGAGTGGAGGGTGAGTGGGTTGGAAAGGGGGAACTGATTACAAGGATCCACATGTGACCTCTTCCCTGGGAGAGGGACAGCAGAGAAGGGGGTAAGGGAGACTCCTGATAGGGCAAGATATGACAAAATAACGATGTATAAATTACTAAGGGCACATGAGGGAGGGGAGAAAGGGGAGGGAGGGGGAAAAAAAATTAGGACCTGATGCAAGGGGCTTAAGTGGAGAGCAAATGCCTTGAGAATGATTGGGGCAGGGAATGTATGGATGTGCTTTATACAATTGATGTATGTATATGTATGGATGGTGATAAGAGTTGTATGAGTCCCTAATAAAATTTTAAAAAAGAAAAAAATATGCCACGGCATGGTCAGGTGCAACTTGGTACTCAAAATATTCAGTTACCCAAATACATGTCTTCTGATCTCTTTGACTGCTGCATCCATGAGCATTGATTGTGGATCCAATCAAGACAAAATCCTTGACAACTTCAAACTTTTCTCCATTTATCATGCTGTTACCTACTGGTCCAGTTGTATTTTGGTTTACCTTATAGAGTAGTAACCCATACTGAAGGCTGCAATCCTTGACCTTCATCAGCAAGTGCTTCCATTTCTCTTCATTTTCAGCAAGCAAGGTTGTGACATCCGCATATTGCAGTTTGTTAATATGCCTTCCTCCAATTCTGGTGTCACATTCTTCATATAATCGAGCTAATCATACAGATTGAGTAAGTATGGTAAGACAGTATAAACCTGACTAACACCTTTCATGATTTTAAACTATGCAGTATTCCCATGTTTGATAAATTACAGAATGGAGACATAGGTACATAGGTAGAAATTTTCAATTTCTGTATCACTAGCTTGAATGGTTGGTATGTAAATTTGAATAATCACAATTGTTTGGATTTCCTTATATGAGGATAGATTTTGCATCACAGACAGCATTATACTCTAGATCTTGAAATGTCCTTTTTGACAATGCATGAAACACTATTCCTCTTGAATCTATCATTCTCAGCAAGCTACATTTAGATTCAGAATGGCCAATGCTAGTCCATTTTGGTTCACTAACACCACGAATATCTATTTCTGTCTTCCATTTCATTTTTTACAACTCTCAATTTTCCTAAATCCCTACATTCTAAGTTCCATTACTGTATATACTCAAGTATATGACCTGAATATCTGCCGAAGCACCTAATTTTACCACAAAAATTACATTAAAATGTGCTGAAAAACGTGGCTTACCCACATGGAAGAAGCACACCGGCCAGTGCGATCACGAGGTGCCAAGGGACCAGGTATAAGGCATCATGCAAAAAAAAACAAACAACGATATAAGTGTGTGTATGTATGTGTATATATGTGTATATGTATATATATACCATATTAAATGAAGGGGGAAGTGCAGAGTGGAGACCCAAGGCCCAAGTGTCGGCCAATGGAGATCCCCTCATAGAGGCGTTTAGGAGAGGAGATGGGTTAATTAGGGTGCGAGGTAGTACCGATGAAGAACACAGCTTTCCCCCAGATCCTGGATGCTTCCCCCCCCCCCCAACTACCATGATCCAAATTCTAACTTGCAGGCCTGGATAGGACAGAGGCTGTACACTGCTACATATGAGGGCTGGAGGTACAGGGAATCCAGGGTGGATGATACCTTCAGGACCAAGGGTGTGAGGGACGATGCTGGGAGAGTGGAGGGTGAGTGGGTTGGAAAGGGGGAACTGATTATAAGGATCCACATGTGACCTCTTCCCTGGGAGAGGGACAGCAGAGAAAGGGGGAAGGGAGACTCCGGATAGGGCAAGATATGACAAAATAACGATGTATAAATTAGCAAGGTCACATGAGGGAGGGGAGAAAGGGGAGGGAGGGGGAAAAAAAAGAGGACCTGATGCAAGGGGCTTAAGTGGAGAGCAAATGCCTTGAAAATGATTGGGGCAGGGAATGTATGGATGTGCTTTATACAATTGATGTATGTATATGTATGGATGGTGATAAGAGTTGTATGAGTCCCTAATAAAATGTAAAAAAAGAAAAGAGGAGAAAAAATGATTAGGGCAAAGACTGTACAGATGTGCTTTATACAACTGATTTATGTATATGTATGAACTGTGATAAGAATTGTATGAGCCCCTAATAAATTGTTAAAATTAAAAAACAAAAAACGTGGCTTACACTCAAGCATGTATGGTAATTGGTGTTTTCAGCTATCTCTTCTCCTTTTGAGTCATGTCCCATCAGTAAATGAAGGTCCTGAAGGCTTTACTCATGTAGGGTGTATTCCACCCACATCACAATAGACTCTACTTTGTGAAGGCAGTTCTCCTGGAGTCATACTGAGTGTCTTCTGGACTGAAGGCTCATCTTCTGGCACCATCTCTGACAATGTTGTTTCTACTCTTAAGGTTTTCTGTATCTGATTCACTCTGTTTGTCTCCCTGTGAGACATTCCTGTTGACAAGCCACTGGGAGCTACACTGATGGAGCCAGGGCCCTGGAGATGGAGGAGTCATATGGAGACCCATGACATCGCTCAGATGCTTCCACCACCACTGGATCCGGATTTTTCACCCACTGGCCTGTGATTTTCCTCATTCAACCTCATTGCATGTGTTGCTTGAGTCTGAAGAGGAATTTATAGACTGGTATTGGACATATGGACTAATATCAGACTTATGGACTTGATCTGGACTGGGCAGGGATGTTTTCTCAATATACAGTTGCTCTTTTATATAAAGTTCTTTTTTATACACGAGTGTCTCCCTGGATCTCTCTACCTGGACTAACACACACAACCACCACAGTAAACCTGAGTCATGAATATCCCCGGGAGAAGCAGCTAGATTATGGGCCCCAAATGAACTCTAGCTCCAGCCCAAGAATAGTCAGTTCTGAAAACATGGCCCTGCTCAATACTCACTCACATGAAAAGATCACTGAAGAGTGTCCTACGCATTGTGGTGAGAAAGCAGATGGTGCCTGGCTCTCAAGTGGAATCGTGTTTGTGGTTTTAAGGTGTGTATTCAAATAAAAAGCCATCTAAGTAAGGAGTCCACTAAGCCAACATGGAAGAAAACCAGCTCGTATGAGTCAAAGATGACAATAAACTCAAATATGATGAAAGAAGTAATATCAGACCTAAAATTATGAACACCCAATTTGTGGAAGGCTATGGAGGACAGTGGGAGCCCAAAATCCATCTGCAGAATATCAAGACAAATTAAGCCACTGGCAGATCTCTAGTTACAGGCAAAGGTCTGAAATACTTACTACCAAACAAAAATCATTGTCATCCTGATTATGCTGGATCAAACTTGGGATTTGATCAGTTGACCTTCTAGATCCATCCTGAATTTGTTCTAGGTGTAAGGATCTCTTGCTTACTCCATGATAAAAACTTCTTCCCTGGCCTTTAAAATATTGATGGTGGTGGGTTAGGGAAAAAAAAATGATGGTGGTGCTTTTTATTTGTCTTTATATATTATTGTCTTATCCATATCATTTTATTTTTTGTTATTATTTCTGTTGGATTTACCAGTTGAAGCACAGGAGTGGATAAATATAGTTAACTGATGAAAGGGTTTCTAGGAGATATAGGGGTGGGTGAGCAGGGATTGGGGAGGGTGAGGCTATTTCGGGAGTAAACAATGAAGGTGGGAGGGGGAGTGAGTACTAGGACTCAAGGTGATTACACAACTCAATTTAAAGATGATTTAACCATGGGAGTGGGGGGGTATAGAGAAAATATCCTGAAATTGTGGTAATGATTGTACAATTCTTCTTGATATGACTGAACTATTGAATTGTGTGAATGTGGATTAAAGAGAATTTCAAAACTTAAAGTACAATGCTTTCTGTAATATGAAAATATCTATATACCTACAAGGAAGCCCAATTAGTATGACTATTATTCTAATTTAAGAATAAAGAAATTGAATTCTACCTACTTCAGTCTGAACTGATCACAAATATAATCAAGATGCATTATTGATAATTGGAATGAGAGCTGGAACAAAGAGGGACAATAGTTTGAAACTATGGCTTCAGAGAAACAAAAGTTGCTGATTGCATGATAGAATTTTCTGAGATGGACTTAAATGCAATACCTTTTTCAACAACATAATGTGTACTTGGATAGACAGCATACAGAATGTATAGATAGGTCTCATACTGACTACCTCCATGGGAAGAGATGACAGAGAAGCTCAGTAATAGCAGCCAAAAGGCTGACTGTGAAACAGAACATCAATTGCTCACATAAAAGTTCAGGTTGATGTTGAAAATTAAAACATGCCCACAAAAGCCCCAATATGACCTTGCATATATCCCACCTCAATTTTATAGACACATCAAGAACAGCATTAAATATTAACAACACTGATGACAACTGATATGCTGTAGGATGAAATAAATGACAAGGTTATATAATAAGAAAGCAATATGCCAATAAAAAGAAAACAAAGCAGATATCAGAAGAGACCCTAAAACTTGCAGTTGATCATAGATCAACTGTAATAAATTTAAGAAATGAAGTTCACAGAAAATCACAAAGGGCAGATTAAAGAGACAAAGTATCAAATATGCAGACTTGAAGTTAGAAAACCAAAAAGGAAGAACACACTCAACATATCTCATGCTGAAGGACTGAAAAAAAAAAATCCAAGCCTTGAGTTAAACATTAAGGATTCCTATGGGCAAAATATTGAACAAAGCAGGAAGTACCCAAAGATGATGGGAAGAACACTCACTGTACTGAAAAGTACATTCAGCTATTTTAAGAGGTAACTTCTGATCACAAACCAACGGTATTGAAGGAAGAAGTCCAAGCCCTATCAAAGGCATTCGCAAAAAATAAAGTTCCTGCAATTGGTCAATGGAAATGTTTCTTCAGCGAAGGAATATACAGGCTCGTCTATGCCTAAGAAATTTGGCACAAGGTTACAAGGCCAACTGAAAATCTGTGCCTACGTCAAAGAAAGGTGACACAACAGACTGCAGAAGTTATCAAACTTCTTATATTAATATCTGTTAAATCAACTTTTGCTGAAAAAAATTCATCAATGGTTACAATCAACAGAGTGCTGCCAGAAATTCAAGTCAGATTCAGGAGAGGATGTGGAACAAAGGATTTATCATTGATTATATGAGATGGATCTTGGCTGAACAAAGATAACAACTGTTGCTACTTGCGTTGTAAAGGTAACAGGGTACATAGATCATAACTATTGATCACATTTGGAAAAATGGGAATTCCTCAACCCTTGATCATTCCTGTACAAACCAAGTGGTATTTGAGGCATTCATTGGAATAGAACAATATGGGGCTGTTTAAAAGCAGCTAATATTCATGTCAGAGCTGCTTTCTTTCGCCATATTTAATCAAAATATATGGTGAAATAATAATCTAAGAACATATGAAGACAGGCCCAGGATTGGAGAGAGTGTTTATTAACAACTTACAATATACAGATGACACCTCAACTGCTACAGGTGAGGACCTGAAACACTTGCTGATGAAGATCAAGGGTTGCAATCTTCAGTATGGAATACAACTCAATGCAAAGGAAACCAAAACCCTTATAATCAGTAGTCAACATTATGGTAAAGACTAATATTATCTAAAATGTCATTCTGCTTGGATTGACAAGCAATGCCCATGGAAGGAGCAGTCAAGAAAACAAACAGTATTGCACTGGACAAATCTGCTGCACAAGACATTTTAGTGTTGAAGAGCAAGGGAGTCACTTTGAGACTGAGACCTGTCTGACCCAAGAGAGTGTGGCATTTGGGCATTAAGACCAGAGAAGAATGGATACATTTGAATCATGGTATTGATGAAGAACAGTGAGAAGACCAGGGACAGGCAGAACAAGTATTCTAGAACAAATACAGCTAGAATGATCCTTAATGGTAAAGATGACAAGATTTCATTTCACATACTTTGAGCATATTGTCTCAAGATGTTGGACATCAGACTTGTTAAAATAGGGTAGTAAAAAAGATTCTCACAATGGACTGATAAAATGGTTACAAGTTCAAACCTAATTGTGAAGAGGCACAGGACGGTAGTATTTTGCTCTTTTGTACACTGGGTTGCTATGAGGAACCAACTAAATAGCACCTAAAAATGATCAGCTTAATGAGCTTGGTCTTCTCTTGATGAATGTTTCTTCTTGATTACATTTCATTGACTTACCTTCAATGCTACCTACTTCTGTAATCTTTTGGATTTTAATTTGCTGTGTTGGTATAATTTCTAATGTTTCATTTATTTTGTTATTGTAGTCGTCCCTGAATTTTCCCAAAGTTTTGTTTGCCTTGCAATATTCTCTATGTAAAATGCCCAATTATTAACTATTAGGAAGTTCCCATGACATTTCTTCCTTAGAAAGGGTTTCTAGATCTTTATTTTGGTGAATTGTTTCTTTGGGTGAAATGAAATTGAATTCTTCAGTGTACTGTAATGGTACTATTTGTACTTAATTGGTGATTATATGTTGTTAGGTGCTAAGCACCTGTCTCCTTATGGGTGTGACACAGAACGGGAATGACTATAATTCTCTGTTCACTGCGGAGTGCAGTTGAGAACAGATTTAGAAGATGTTGGCCACTATCATTAGTCAAAAAGTGGCCCCCACCTGTAGGTAGAACTCCTATGGTAAATGGGTGGGGGGAGGGGGAGGGCTGGGCACCTGGGCTGCCAGCTATTGATATGGGGCAGTTGTCAGCTCATTGTTCTGATCAAACCCTGTTCACAAAACTTCATAATGTTCAACAGCAATGGGTACAAGAAGAAAATCTTCCAATGTTGATTATAGTGATGATTTCACATTAAACACAAATTTCATAATGGATGTGCTGTAATGTCAGTTGAGAATTTACTAGTCTCGTGTCTTCATATTTAGATTTTATTCAGCTTCTTGTAGTCAGCATTCAAATAATCTCTCTATCCTCTCCTCTAAAACTGAGGGTCCCTGGATTTTCATTCGTGTTTTATTTGGTCTTTCACATATTTCTTGTACAGGATCTTGGTAGTGTGTCTGTTTGGGCCAGGTCCGGACCAGGCAGCCCCTTGCACCAGCCTCTCAAGAAGACAAATGACCTGCTGAACTTCAAAGCAGCTGCCTCCAGCATGTCACAAAGCTTACCCCCGGGCAGAACACAGACTCCCCCCCAGCGTGCCAGGAAGCAAGTTTGCTGAGAACAAGATGATTTATGGACAGGTCATCTCCTGCTCCGAAACTTGCAGCCGCAGTACAAAGAACCTCCCTTCCCCTTACCGGCCCATATGCCTTTAAGCTCATATAATATGTATATATCCTGCCACCCTAGCACCATGCGCGATTTCCTTAACCTATTCTTGTTGGGTTGTGGAATCCATCTGGGAGTTCTTTTCCCTCAATAAAATCTTTCTCTTTCACTCATTTTTGTCTGAACCCTGCCTCTGTTCTGTGACTCTGTCTCAATCTCTCGGTGTCTATTTAATCTTGGCAGAAGTCCTTCTTGATTATCTTTTAGTTCTATTTCCACATGACTTTTTGGAAAAGCTTTACTCACTTACTTAACATTTCATCATTTCATAATTTAAAATATAGTAGAGATGACCAAACCTACAGCCCCAACAAACACTTATGGGGTTGCTGAGTTGAAAATCTTAAACAGCACCCAACATGCACAGCAACAACAATCTAATACTAAGTTTTTATTTAATTAAAGAACACTTCATCATTGTACCTGTTTACAGAATTAGTTTCGCATTCAACAATTCTTAATTTGTTTCTTTTGTGACATTAGTTGTAATCCCTTAAACATCCTTTTTGGGTTCCCATTTCACCCTCTTCCTGCCTTCTGAACTTGGCTTTTAGCAACATTTCTTCTCATATGATTGTCAGTATACTTTGTTCTCATGAGTCCTCACAAGTGTTACTATTTTACAGGTCTGTCCAGTATGGCATAAAAATGATCTCTGGGAATAGGTTCATTTTCAGGTTTGACGGATGTTTAAGGGTTATAGTCTTAGGGGGAGAGGGGATTCTCTACCTGTCTTTATCAGACCAGTGAAGCTGGTCTTTTCTCTCCTACTCTGTTCAGGATCTTCGATTTTTACTAGAGTGGTAGCCAGGAACCTTCCAGTTCTCCTCGTCTTAAGGTTAGAGAGGTTGTGGGATACAGAAAGGTTTTCCCCAGGTTGTCACAACCTTATTATGACACATGGTAAATGACTGTACACTTGGAGGTCAGCTGCTTAGAGGGTATCTTGTCACAGGTGTATCCCCAGTGTTTCCCCCTTCCTATTGTGTGTGCATTCCTAGCTCGTCCCCTTCCTGTCACGCATAAACCTATTGTACAGCCCCTTCCTGTTACGCATATGGTTACCTGTCACTAGGGGGCTTGAATGTCCTCAAAATGTATATACAGCATGATTAGAAATATGATACATTTTCTCTCTGTGTGTGGACCTGGCTGTTGAGATCATGGCCGTCCTGAAGGTGAGCAATTGTATACTTTATTTTGTCTGTTGTCTCTTTAATTTTACCCCTCAATTACACAACTGGACCCGTTTGATTGTGGGAGTTGGTACCCCTCAGGAGGTAGGAGTTCATGTGGTCCAATAGTTCTTTAACCTAATTGTTTGGGTCTTTGATTTCAACTCTTTTCCAAATGGAAAGAGACTAACAGTTGGAACTTAACTGGTCACCACGCAAGCTTATAAGACTCCCTATAACTGCTACTCATCCAAATAAAATGCAAAACATTCGGTTTAAAGATGTTACACCAATTGCCCTAGACAGTCTCCAAACTATGGTCTTTACCCTTCCAGTCCAGTGCCTCAGAACTTGAAGGTGTTTTTGGATATGAATAAGTTTTCATAACTTTGTACCCTGTATGCTCTATCACATACGTGGACATATTGACATATTTACAGTACAAATAAGTATATCAAAATAGTCCCTGCCACACAGGTATACTCCCACAGACCACCGGTTCAACTCATATCTACCTATATATATACATACACTTATAAATTATTATTTGCTTTCACTGTTATTTCAAAATGGTGATTGGTATCTTTAAAAGGCATTTGAATCCAAAAACACAAGTAAATAGATAATGAATGATTGACTACAAGCTAAGCAACTCTAAGAATTGCTGGCAGTTCCCAAAAGCTGAGAAAAACGATCTACGGACCTCCCTTATTTCAGAGAGAGAACAAGGTGCTGTCAACACTTGCCTTCAGATTTCTGGCCTCCAGAACCGAGAATAAACTTCCCTTTGTTTTAAGCTACCTTGCTTATGGCATTTAGTTGTTGCTGATGCACAAGTTTATTGATAGTCATGTGCCAGGCTAGCCATTACTGTCTGCCTTCGCAAATCAGATGATAAACAATTGTGGTTACACATTAAATATAGCAAGAGGTCTTACACATCATCGTAACTTGCTTGTGTGAAACATTAATAAATATTCAAAAATCTTGGGCTTCTTGGCTTCACCAGGAATGCTACAGCATCCCTGCCGAATGTAAGACCCATGAGGGTCTGCCTTCTTCTTGTACAGCCAAATGCAACTGTGTTTGGGGGGAAAAGAGGAAAAAGACTCAAAGGTAATTAACAAACCACTAATATAAAATGTTATATATATGGATAGAGATTACTGCAAGGATGAGAATTCTTAGGATTCTAATAAATTCTTAGAAATGAGCACTAAAACTATGTAGTCAAGTAATTCTGGTTTTACATAAAGAATGCCTGTAATTTTAACAATTAAACAGTGGTGTCAGGTAGATGGAAAGATGTACAGATGTCTCCAAGATCTGGACTCTGTCTAAATGTGAAGCTATGACAGCACATGTTCCAGAATTCCTTGTCTGATTAACTGTTCACACTTCCAACGAGGTAAAAAATGCTGAGGAAAAAAAGGGACACAGAAAAGAAATTATTGGAAAATAACCTCTTGGATTATATTTTACATCAATAAAAAACAAACTAATAGCTTATTTTAAAATTCCAACAGTGATAGATCATAATCAACTCAACAGCAACAAGTAGTTAATAAGGAATTAAGTTAACTTTACTATATTTATTGCTTTATTCAAATTTTGTTAAAGCTATTGGTATTTTAATCAGAATTACTTAAATGAATTGTATAGTTTAAATTAAATTCAATAAGAAACTTGTAAACACTGAAGTGGTTTTTTGCCCAACTTTAATAAACCCTGAATTTTCCAGGAGTGTAACTAGTATATATTTTTTTTAAAAAAAGAAGAACTTATGAATTAAGGACATCAGGTATAATGAATAACTATACAGACAACTTACAACAAAGATACAAGAGATCTAGTAAAACTAGGTAATCTTGGAACCTTGAGCTTCAGAAGAAATTATAGAAAAGTGGACTGAAAACTAACTAGAAGATGAAGGGAAACAAAAGTGGTGCAAGAACAGACAGGTGAATTGTCAGCTAGCCTGACGCATTCCATCCAGACAGAAGCCTGGCACGTTGGTAGCTGGCACTAAGAAAGGATCCTCACTTGTTTCCCACACCCTCCTGATATCACAATTGCCAGCCCCTACCTTCACCCATACACCAGACAGAGATATCCTTGTAAGTCCATTTCTGCTTGAAGACAAAGCTATGCCCTCATGGTTTAACATCCCCATGCCTAGAGATGGATTATCACCCCCATGCCCAGAAATGCTTGAGATTCTCCTCAAAGCACTAGCAAAAAATACAATGCTGGATCCCTCGCTGCTCTTGGACACGTGGAAAGTTCCCCCATGATTAGCCATTCTGACCCAGCTGCTTCTCTACCAGAAAGAATCCCCTCAGCTATCACCTAAGCTGTAAAAACGCCCTACTGGATCAGGTGCGTGGACCACAGAAAACAGATAGGCCTGCCAAGCTCCATCTGGAATCAATATTCAACCCCCTAGAGGCTGTGACCTATACAAAAAGGTCCTCACCCCAAGTTTTCTCTTTGTTTTTCCTTTTCCTTCACTTCCTTTTATTTATTTTAATCACGTCTGCACTCTGCTTTCTTCTTTATTTCTGCTTCTACTTCTATTCTTTCCATTTTAATTTACTTTTCCAGTTCCCTTCCTTTCCTTTTTTATGTTTTGATTAGCTTCTCTTTTATTTTTCTCTACCTTGGTTTTTGACACACACACACACACACACACACACACACACACTTCTAGTTATTAAATTCCTTTCACTTGCTCTTGTTTGTCCGCTGTCTCTTGCTGGTTTCTTTTTCAAAAATTATTTCTTCGTTGGCAATTTTTTTTGTCCCTTCCTGTTCTACCTGACAGTGGACAGCAATCGCAGGCCTAGCCACCTCTATGACTGTAGTCATACCTATACAGTGACAGACACTACATACTCCTGTACCACCTGATCATCTTTACGTAAGTGAGACCACCAAACAAACCATTGCTAACTGTGCTATAATAACAACAAACAGTACTACACACATTCTCAAATTATCCTTTACAACAACCAGTAGATAGGTGGAGTGTCTGCAGTCTCAAGATACTAAGATCAATTAAACACAAAAACACTAATACTACAACATCTCAGTGGCAAAGACAATTTAAGTTTATATGAAGAAACAAGACAGAACAGCTGAAGCACATGACCAATATAGAGCTAGAAGACCTTTTTTCAGGAAGAAAAGGCATTGAAATTACCTGATAAACTATTAAAAATTATACTTTTATACTATCAATGAACCGGGAGAAAGGAAAGATTGCGAAGCTAAAGAAAAATTGAACACACACACACACACTAGAGTAATTCAGGAAAGCACTAAAATAACACATCAATTGAAACTAGAAACGGTACACCACAGCAAAGAGAAATTCAGAAGATTAATACTAAGATGAGAGAAACAGATAACGCATTAGAAGAGCAAAGGACTTTGCGAGTAGGAGGAGGCAGGGGAAGGGAGTGGTAAGCAAACAACGCCAAAGACGGGAATAACTAAGGAATTAAAATCAACAATGAGGAGGACATAGAGATCCTGGTGGTGTTGGGGTAACAGCAATTTAGCTGAGAAGAACTACTAAGGTGGAAGAAGGGTGAGTGTGATGGTGAGGTAGAAGAAAGGTAAAAAGAAACAGGAAAGATCTAGGAAGCAAAGCTATAGATAGAGGTATAAGCATAAGTGTGTACCTATGTAAATACATTAATTCATAAAAATAGAGGTATTGGTCTATGTACATCATATATGGCAAGACATTGGTGTAGTAGATGGACGTTAGGTCTCTGCTCAGGGCCTGCCTTCAATACAAGAATACTTTGTTCTAAGAACCTGGCATGTTGTGATGCTCACCCTCCTGGCATGATCGGTGAAGACAAAATGGGTGCACAAGCAAATGTGGTAAAGAAAGCTGATGGATTGCCTGCAACAATGATGCAAAAATAGAGCGATACTGGGGATGGTTCAGGACTGGATGGGGTGTGCTCTCTTGTCTAGAGGGTCACTGTGAGGTGGAGCTGGTTCGACAGCACCCGACCACAACAACAACAGAAAACTAAGACTGGCTCTGACAAGTGTCAGATGCTGCTCACCCAGGCTTGGACATTAACTTTCCATCGCATTAAATGTAATCGCTTGGTGTCAGAGTTGGAGAAGCTGCTATTCATACTCTAGTGATCAAGTGTTATGTGAGAAAATTACTTGTACATTTACTAGTTTGCTATTCATACCTTATTTCAGTTTAGCTTAATAACCCATTCCCTTGTTTTCTTTATCTCTGGGGAAAATAAGTATCACTAATTGGAGCAGGATATGTGAAAGTACTGCAAGAATAAAACACACCATGCTAATATTAAAAAAAAAAAAGAAAGCTGATGGTACCTCTTCTATCAAAAGATATAGCATCTGGGATCTAAAAGGCTTGAGGTTAAACAAGCAGCTGTCTAGCTGATAAACAAACCCACATGGAAGAAGCACACCAGCCTGTGTGATCATGAGATGGGATCCGGTAACAGGCATCAGAAGACCCAAAACACACACACACACACACCCCACACCCCCCCCCAAATCCATCTGTAGATAATGGAACATCTCCTTGCAAAAGGGTCACAAGGGATGAGTCAACTAGGATGCAGTATAACACCAATGAAATATACAATATTCCTCTGGTTCCTTGAGGTTCCTCACCCCCCACTACCATGACTCCAGTCCTGCCTTTCACTGAGGGCTAGACCAGAACATGTACACAGATACAGATAAGAGCTCGAGACACACACTGAATCAAGGAATAACAATGGAAGTAGTGATACCAGGAGGGCAGGAGAAAGGTGACTCCAATGATTGACACATAACCACACCCCCACCCCAGGGGGACGATCAACAGAAACCAAGGGTGACGGGAGAGAGTGGTTGGTTAAGATATGAAAATAATAATAATTTATAATTTATCAAGGGGTCAAGGTGGGGTGGGGAGGGAGGGGAAAAAGAGGGACTGATATTTTGACCCTGGCCTCTAAACCCCTGATAAGGCCTGACCGTGGCAGCCTGCTCTCTGCTGGCTCCTCTAAGCCCCATGTCCATCACATGGCTGGTTCATTTTCTGTCAGCGCCCACGTAACTGACATATCTCCCCCACTTGCCTGAAAAGACAGCCAGGAGATCACCTCGCTAGGGTTTGGGATCAACGGTGGCCCTCTCTCCTTTGGGGACTGCCTACACCAGCGGAGCTCTTAACACTGGTCTCACTTCATGCCCTGCCTTGCCCTAGGGGCTAACTGACCCTGGGGCACAGCAAGGCCAGTATCATCACAAGGGCATAAGGACTGCACCTCTTGGCCTCCTAGTACAATCCTGCCCCTTGAGAGTCCCTGGGGTCTAATAGTAAGGGCTCAAATAGAAAGTAAATGTTTAGAAAATAATCTTGGCAACATATGTACAAATATGCTTGATACAATTGATGTATTGATTGTTATAAGAGCTCTAAGAGCCCCTTTATTAGTCTAGGTACTTTGGAGAAGTAAATCTACAGCAACTTGTGTATAAGAGAGAGTTGTATGTAAAGGTTAAGTGCGCATCAAGAAAATATCCCAACCCAGTGCTGCCCAAGCCCACAAGTCCAACATTAACCCATTAGTCCAATAACAGTCCACAAAGTCCTGCTCCATCTCACAAAACAGACACAATGATGTCGACTGCAGAGGAAAGCTGAGTCAATGAATATGTAAGCATCTCAGCGCTGGCAGGGGTCTCCACGTGGGTGCTCCAGCACCCAGGGCTGCATCGGGGTACGTTCATGTGGCTTCTCCCTGGGGATGTCTTGCAGGAAGTCTGTCTTGCAAGCTGAAGCAGGGAACTGCGAAAGCAGTTGCACCCTGGTGTGACCACAAAGCAAGAGACCCGAGAACTAGAAAGGTGAGGCTCACTGAGCCATTTATCCCTCTGCCCTTCAATTAACCCCACATGTGTTTATCGGCCAGGTTGGCACAATAAACTAACTGAGTCCCCAGTAGTATGATCTTTTAATTTTAAAAAAGAGCAAATGGACTAGAATTGAATCAGAGAGAGTTCATCAGTGAGATTAAAGAAAATCTCTCAACCTAATTTGGTAAAGGAATAATTTTTAAAATAGACAAGAAAATCTAGAGAAAATCACAGAATTCTGTGGGACAACATCAAGTACATTATGTGTGATTGGACAAAAAAACAGGAAGAAACAAACAAAACAATCAAAAGAGCAGAGAGAAGGAAACTTCCTTAATATATCATGACATGGTAACAAATGTACTCATGAAGCTAAACAAACCAAAAGCAGGGCTGACTGAAATAAAATAATCATGACGTATCATGATGAAAGTTACAAATGACAGGAATCCTGACAGCAATTGAGGAAAAATAAGTTACTTAAAAAGAGGAACTGAAAACAAAAATTGTCTTAGAAAAAGTGCATCCAGAAGGCTCTGTAGCAGAAAATGACGAGACTTGGTTTAATGTACTTTGGACATGTTGTCCAGGGAGACAGACCTTGGAGACGTGTCCCACGCATGATAAAAGTACCGGGTTTTAGAACCGAGGAAAACCTTCAACAAGATGGATTGACACAGTAGCTGCATCACTGGGCTCAAAGATAAGAACAATAGTGAGGACTGCACAGTATGGGGCAGGGTTTTGCTCTATTGTCCATAGGAACACTGAGTTGGAATAACTCCACAGCACCTTCCAATAACAGCAACAACACCACCATCTATCATACACGAACACACTGAAGCAGGAAAAGTAAACATACATATTGAAAAGAGAAACAAGTCATGCAATTAAAAACTCCCAATACATTCAAAGAAGAGTTGACACCAATTTTATTCAAACCATTGTAGGACATAATAAAAATGGAAAGTCCCCAAATTCATTTTATGAAACTTGTAAAATCATTATACCCAAATCAGACAGAAACATAGCCAGGAAAGAAAATAATACAGCAATATCCCTTATGAACATAAATGTAAAAATATCTCAACAAAACCCTACCTAATAAAGCCAACAATAAATATCTCAGTAAAGTAAATCATCATGACCAACATGAATTCATAACAAGGGTGCAATGATGGTTACATATTAGAAAAACAATCAATGTTATCCACTATATAAACAAAACAACAGGAAAGAACTTTATAACCATATTAGAAAAATTCAAATCCTACAATCCTGAGAAGAAAATGGGACCGACGGTTCCAGGGGATAATAGAAAGGGAGAGCTAGGGAAGGGGGAGGGGAGCCAACAGACCCATGGACAGGGAACAACAAGAGATCTAAAATTGATGGAGAGGAAGGTGTAGAATGCCTGGTGGGGTTAGATCAAGTGCAATGTAGCTGAAAGAGGAATTACTGAGAGCCAAATGAAGGTCAAACATGATAGTGGGACAGGAGGAAAGTAAAGGGAAATAGAGGAGGAAAGGAGGCAAAAGACATTTTTTTTTACATTTTATTAGGGGCTCATACAACTCTTATCACAATCCATACAAATACATACATAAATTGTATAAAGCACACCCCTACATTCTTTGCCCTAATCATTTTCAAAGCATTTGCTCTCCACTTAAGCCCTTTGCATCAGGTCCTCTTTTTTTCCCCCTCCCTCCCCGGTCCCCCCTCCCTCATGAGCCTTTGATAATTTATAGATTGTTATTTTGTCATATCTTTCCCTATCCGGAGGCTCCCTTCCTCCCTTTCTCTGCCGTCCATCTCCCAGGGAGGAGGTCACATGTGGATCCTTGTAATCGGTTCCCCCTTTCCAACCCACTCACCCTCACTCTCCTAGTATCACCCCTCAGACCCCTGGTCCTGAAGGTATCATCCACCCTGGATTCCCTGTGTCTCCAGCTCCCATATGCACCAGTGTACATACAACCTCTGCCCTATCCAGTCCTGCAAGGTAGAATTCGGATCATGGTAGTTGGGGGAAGGAAGTATCCAGGATCTGGGGGAAAGCTGTGTTCTTCATCGGTACTACATCGCACCCTGACTGACCCATCTCCTCTCCTAAACCCCTCTATGAGGGGATCTCCAGTGGTTGACAAATGGGCTTTGGGTCTCCACTCTGCACTTCCCCCTTCATTCACTACGGTATATATATATATATATATATATATATATATATATATATATATATATATATATATATTTTGCATGATGCCTTTGGCACCTCGTGATTGCACAGGCTGGTGTGCTTCTTCCATGTGGGCTTTATTGCTTCTGAGCTAGATGGCCGCTTGTTCACCTTCAAGCCTTTAAGACCCCAGACACTATCTCTTTTGATGGCCGGGTACCATCAGCTTTCTTCGCCACATTTGCTTATGCACCCGTTTGTCATTGGTGATCGTATCATGGAGGTGTGCACCCAATGATATGATTTTTTTGTTCTTTGATACCTGATAACTGATCCCTTCAGGACCACGCGATCACACAGGCTGGTGTGTTCTTCCATGTGGGCTTTGTGCCTTCTGAGTTAGATGGCCGCTTGTTTATCTTCAAGCCTTTAAGACCCCAGACACTATCTCGTTTGATAGCCGGGCACCATCAGCTTTCTTCACTACATTTACTTGTTCACGCACTTTGGCTTCAGCAGTTGTGTAGGGAGGGTGAGCATCGTAGAGTGCCAACTTAATAAAAGAAAGTATTCATGCATTGAGGGAGTGCTTGAGTAGAGGTCCAAGGTCCTTCTGCCACCTTAAAACTAAACCTATAAATACAGAAACATAGATCTATTTCCCCATCCTCATATATATATTTGCATGTACATGTCTTTGTCTAGACCTCTATAAATGCCCTTTGACTCCTAGCTCTTTCCTCCATCTCCCTTGACTTTCCTCCTGCCCTACTACCAAGCTCCATCCCCACCTGGGTTACAGCTATACCTCTTCTTTATGTAACCTTACCCTTGATCATTCCCTACCAGGCCTGCCACTCCCTCCTCACTACCATTTTGGGTCCCATGTTGTTCCCTTGTCCCTGGGTTTGTTAACACCACTTCCTTACCCCCCCACTTCCCCTATCCCAAGCCCCCCCCGGAACTGTCGGTCCATTGTTTTTCCTCCAGATAGTTCATCCAGCCTGTCTTATTTAGACAGACCTGTGGAGACAATAACATGCACGAAAACAAGACAGAGGAAAACAAAGCAACAGTATACAACCAGACAACAAAACAACAACAAATCACTGACAAAGAACAAAACAAAACACATCAAGAAAGAAAACTTGTAGTTAGTTCAAGGATCGTTTGTTGGAGGCAAAAGACATTTATAGAGGTGTAAATATACACACATATATAAAAATATACTTATATAATGATAGGGATATGGGTCTATGTTCATATATTTATGTTTAATATCAAGGTTGCAGATGAATATTGGTTCTCTATTTAAGTCCTCCCGCAATGCAAGAACACTTCCTTCTAATAACCTGGCATTCTGTGATGCTCACCTTCCTGACATGATAGCTAAAGTCAAATGGGTGCATTAGCAAATGTGGTGAAGAAAGCTGATGGTGCCTAGCTATGAAAAGATACAGTGTTTGGGGTCTTAAAGGCTTGAAGTTAAACAAGCGGCCATCTAGCAGGGAAGCAATAAAACCCACATGAAAGAAGCACACAGCCTGTGTGATCACAAGGTGTCAACAGGATCAGGTATCAGATGACCCAAAACAAACCATCATATAGATATGAATTGGGGGGGGGGGTGGAGTGGAGACCCAGGGCCCATTTGTAAACAATTGGACATCTCTTCACAGAAGGGTCAAGTCAGTCAGGGTGAAGTTTAGCACCAACAAAATACACACTACTCTAGCTCTTTAATTGACCTTGGCACCCCACTATCCTGACCCCAGTTCTAGCTTACAAATCTGGCTTGACAGGAACATGTACCCTAGTACATATCAGAGCTCTTGGTACACGGAATCCAGGACAGATAAATCCATCAGGAACAGTAATGGGAGTAGCAATACCATGAGGGGAAGGGGAAGATGGGAGAGGAAAGGGAGAAAAGGAAAACCAGTCACAATGATCGACATATAAGCCACTCCCCACCTGCAGGGGACAAGCAACAGAGTAAAGGGAGACTGCAGACAGTGTAAAATATGAAAATAATAATAATTTATAATTTAACAAGGAGTCATGAGGGTGAGGGAGGGAAGGAGGGAAATAAAACAGGAGCTGATACCAAGGCCTCAATTAGAAAATGTTTTGAAAATAATGGTGACAACATATGTACAAATGTGCTTGATACAATTGATATATGGGTTGCTATAAGAGGTGTAAGAGCCCCTAGTAAAATGATATTAAAAAATACATCTACCTCTCCGTCTCTCTGCCACCCCGAGTGTGGTGGTGCTCCGACTTCACCATGTCATCTCATAAGACTTTCAGGATCAAGAGATTCCTGGCCAAGAAACAGAAGCAGAATCTGCCCATTCCCCAATGGATTCGAATGAAAACCGGTAATAAAATCAGGTACAACTCCAAGAGAAGACATTGGAGAAGAACCAAGCTGGGTCTGTAAGGAGCCCCCTGAAGGATGGCACACATGGCCGCATTTTCCCAGGCTCAAATCATGAATTAAGATTTTTGTCCCCATCTGATGAATTGAACTTCAATCGGCAAATAATCTGGTTTATTCCTTGTTTTTTTACTTCCTAATCAAGTTTAACAATAAATAATGTAAGGTTGTTGTGAGAATAAAAATACATCTATACTACTATAATACCTCAAGTAGAAAAAGACAGAAAATGGGGTAAGATGGCCACCATATAACAAGCCCGGGAAGATGTGCTCAGCAACTACCAAAGAGTTTCCACTATGAGAGAGATTCTGCACTTCCTGGTAGCAAGAAATTCAACTTAAAAGCCAAGTTGACCCAAGTTTCTCAAAGTGGAAAGCAGCAAGGCCTGCTGACAGACTCCCCTTTACGGATGAGCAGCAACATGAGTTGCTTCTACAAGCATCGTGATTCTTCGTGGCCCCTGAGAAAAGACAGTCAGCCAGCCAACCCTCTACCTCCCTGGCCTCTAGGGACACAGATAGCTAGCAGATCACTTGGGCAGCTTGGTACACACATGCTCAGTACCCAAGGTACGCTTTGTACCATTTCCCCATCTTCCTCCTCTTTTCCTGCTTTGTTCTACAAGGCATTCCATCCCGTGTGCCAGCGCCGTGATACCGCATACATGTACACACAGACTACTAAAAGAGCAGGAATCCCCACCCACAAGGTAGCTTTATTATATATAATTTTGGATTTTGTACTTTTGTTCTATTTTAATACTCTCTCTCTCTCTTTTTTGATCTCCTACTTCCTCTTCTGGAGTGACTCCACCCTCCTGAGAATCCACATTCCTCCCAGGAAGAGACAGGTCTGTGTATCCCAGCATACCCACTCTAGCATGGGCTTTCCAGGACCTCCTACGTGCACAGATATGCTCACATTCATTCACATTGCCACAATAGCAGAATCTGGTACCCACAACCATACCCAAGTCTTTTTTTTTTTTTTGATCCTTGTACTTCTATCAATTATCTTTCTATTTTCTTGCTGTTCTCTCGTTAAATATCTTTCCATGAAACCTATTAATTGAGATTAACTCTCTGCCCGCAAGTGTCAACTCACAGTGATCCTATAGGACAGGGTAAAACTGTCCGGTGAGTTTCTGAGACTGTAACTGTTTATGGGAATAGAAAGTCTCCTTTTTTTGGCGGAGCAGCTGGTGGTTTTAAAATGTTGACCTTTCGGATTACAACTCAATACATAACCATTATATGACCAGAGCTCCTTATTGTGATTACCCCTCTGAAAATATTTTCCCATTATTTTTGCAAGTCTGTTGGCTTATTCACAGTCACTTATTACTATCATTACTTTATTCTTATCATTACTTTTATTTTATTCTATTTTTCCCAGCCACTATCCCCACTTAGGCACCTTTCCCCTTCTTTTCATTTCACCACTGTATGTTTTCCAGCTCCTATTAGAACTCACCTGTGTCACTAGACAAACTCTACCTCTGTATGACCAGCAGCTCACACACCACAATGCTGAAGAAACAGCAGTCAAGCACAGAAAGCTTCCAAATTCAAGAAAAAGAAACATGAACAACCAAGTAGCACTCAAACCAATGGAATAGTCTGAAGATGTGATTGTGAACCACCAGTAACAGAATTCAGAAGAATGATGCTTAGGTCAAGAGATCTGGGGAATGTTCATGAGAAAAACAGAAGAAATTGAGAAACTAAAATCCTTAAACCAAAGGATTCTAGAAGACAAGCAATGAGATAACTGAATTAGGCAACATAGTAAAAGGCTGGAGGAATAAAATGGAAAAGGAAAATAAAATAAATGAGCTTGAAGACAATTACCCTCATGACAGTAGACAAGAGAAGCAATCAACAAAAAAACCCGGAAGCATCCAAATAAATCCTGTAGGACACTATCATAAGAACCCATCTAAGAAAAGAAAAAAGAAAAGAAATGCTGGGAAAAGAACACCACCAAAAAAAAAAATCTACAGAGAATAGTACAAGAAACCATGGAAGAAAATTTCAACATACTATTCAACAAGCTGAGAAGAATGGACAACCAAAGAGAAAACATCAAGACATAAAGAAAAAGGAGAGAATCTGAGGGCAGCTAGAGAAAAAGGAAAAGTCATCTACAAAGGAAAGTTGATAAGGATAAATTCAGACTTCTCAGCAAAAGACCTGCAGGCAAGAAGACAATGGAATGACATATATACAATTGTGACGGGTGGAAGGGGGGGTGGGGCGGAAGGAAGCCAGCCAAGAATATTATACTGAACAAAAATATCCCTCAAATACAAGGGAGAAATAAAGGTTATTTCCTGAGGAGGAAAAAATAAAGGAATTTTGAATTCAACAATTCATTTTCTCAGATCACAATGTTATAAAACTGGAAATCTACAACAGAAAGAAAAGGAACAAAAAGACAAACACATGGAGACTGAACAACATACCATTTCAAAATGACTGGACACTAGAGTAAACGAAAACGAGAAATTAAGAAACTCCTTAAAACAAGCAAACCTATAACACATCATACCAAAAACTCGGATACAACAAATGCAGTTATCTGAAGTCAATTTATAGCAATCAATACACACACGAAATATGAGAGAAATCCAAAACCAATACTAATAAAACACTTCCAAGAAGTAGAAAGAGGGAAACCACATAAGTCCTTCAACAATAAAGGGAAAGAACTAATAAAAATTGAAGCAGAAATAAATGAACTGAAAAATGGGGGGGAAATCAACAAGACAAAAAGTTGGTTATGAAAAGATTAACAAAATCGACAAACTGCTAGAAAACTTAACAAAGGAAAAGAAAGATGCAAATATCTAGAATTTGAGATGAAAAGGGTGCCATCACAAAAGATCCAAATGAAATAAAAAGATACATGTAGAGCAAAAGAAGAATTAGAGGTCACCAAGAGACTTCCAACCAAGAAAGATTCTAAAGAAGTATGTATGTTGCCTTCACAGGAGAATGCTAGCAAGTATTCAGGGAAGAGCCATAACTAATTCTGTGCAGACTATTCCAAAATATAGAAACTGACAGCAAACTCCCACACGCATTCTATGAAATGAGCATAATCCTCAAAACCTGATCACGATCATTTAGAAAAAATGAAAACAGGAAGTAGATAAGAGTGTCCCTCATCAATATTCTTATTCAACATTGTACTACAATAAACATCTTAGCCAGACAGACAGCAAAAAAATTTTAAAATAAAAGGAATATAATTGGGCAAAAAATAGGTCAAGCTGTCACTATTTGCAGATAGTATGATTTTACATAGTGAGAGCCCCAAGGACTCCACAGAAAGATTGTTGGAAAGTACTAACGAATCTGTTAAAGTAATGGCATACAAGATTAATAAGCAGAAATCAATTTTAATATGCTATTGAAGAGCTCCAAAATAAAAACATCAAGAAAAAAAATTAAAAAAGAGAAAACAATATCATTTATAATATCCATACAAAAGATGAATACCTGGGAATAAACTTAACCAAAGAAACAAAAGACCTGTACAAAGGAAACTACAGAAAAATCAAAATGTGAATATTACTGAAAGCAATAAATCTATAGATAGAACACAATTCTGATCAAAATCATTTTCTTGGGGGCTCATACAGCTCTTATCACAATCTATGCATCCATCCATTGTGTCTAGCACATTTGTTCATTGTTGCCATCATCATTTTCAAAACAATTTCATTCTACTTGAGCCCTTGGCATGGGCTCCTCATTTTTCCCTCTTCCCTTCTTCACGAACTCTTAATAATTCATAAATTGTTATTAATTTTTCATGTCTTACACTGTCCGAGGTCTCTCTTTACCCTCTTTTCTACTGCCCATGCCCAAGGAGGGGTTACATTGTGATCAGTGCCCCCTCTTGGTACCACTACTCTCACAGCTGTCTACAAATGGGTTTGGGGTCTCCAGTCCACCCTCCCCCTCAATCACATCAATAAGGCTTTTTGTTCTGGGTCTTTGATGCCAGATTCCTGATCCCTTCGACACCTCTTTATCACACAAGCTGGTGTGCTTCTTCCATGTGGGCTTTGTTGCTTCTTAGAGAGAGTCACTTGTTCATCTTCAAGCCTGTAAGACCCCAGATGCTATATCTTTGCATTGCTGGACACCATCACCTTTCTTCATTACATTTGCTTATGCACCCATTTGTCTTCAGCAATTCTGGCGGGAAGGTTATCACAGAATGCCAGGTGACTAGAACAAAGTGTTCTTGCGTTGAGGGAGTACTTGAGTAGAGGCCCACTTAATTGGACCTTTTGGACCTACTTTCTATCCAGCTCTTGGTAATCCAGGGTGTGTGCTACAGACTCGTGGACTTAATATTGTTCTTTGGAGGCACACAATATCTTTCATAGGCCACACCAGAAAGAATCCATGTGGAAGCTACATTCACTGGAGTTTGTAAACTGGGCTTTCATTCAAACTCATCAGGAGCCCTTTGATTTAAGACTGAAATTCATCAGTGTGAGAAGATGATGACTGCTATCCCAAGTTATGGAATTGGCAGTTATTGGACTTTGGTTTGACTCTCTGGCCTTCAGGGTGCCTAATGAATGGTGATCCAGGAATACCAAATATTTACTACTTTAATGCTCTTCTTATTTTGTTATGACATGTATTAGTCAGGTATGCATGTTGCTACCTTTTGGAATGAATTTTGTTGAAAGTTTTGTTCCAACATCAACCCTAATTATTTGTGTAAATAGTGTCCAGCCCAGCCTGTGTGATCACGAGGTGTCAATGGGATCAGGTATCAGGCATCAAAAAACAAAAAGTCCTATCACTGTGATGAGTGGGAGTGCGAAATGGGGACACAAAACCCATCTATAGGCAACTGGACATACCCTTACAGAAGGGCCTTGGGGAGGAGACAAACCAGTCAGGGTATAGTATAGTAAAGATAAAACATACAGCTTTCCTCTAGTTCTTTAATGCTTCCTCCCTCCCACTATCATGATCCCAATTCCACCTTACAAATACGGGTAGACCAGAGGATGTACACTGGTACAGACAGGAACTAGAAACAGAGGCAATCCAGGACAGATGACCCTCTGAGGACTAGTAGTGAGAGTGGCGATACCGGGAGGGTGGAGGGAAGGTAGGGTAGAAAGGGGCAAGGGATTATAAAGATCTACATATAAACTCCTCCATGGGGGACAGACAACAGAAAAGTGGGTGAAGGGAGACGTTGGACAGTGTGAGATATGCCAAAATAATAATAATTTAGAAATAATCAAGGGTTCGTGAGGGAGGGTGGGGGAAGGAGGGTGAAAATGAGGAGCTGATACCAAGGGCTCAAGTAGAAAGAAAATGTTTTGAAAATTATATGGCAACAAATGTACAAATGTGCTTGACACAATGTATGTATGGATGAATTGTAATAAGAGCTGTATGAGTCCCCCCAGAAAAGATTTTTTAATAAATTGTTCAGAAACTTGAATTTAATCTATATAAGTCAACAATTCGAGCATGAATTGATGTCTGAAACCAGCCTATACTTCTATATGCTTTTCTCAACCGTGTTTTAAATTCTGTATCATTAGCTAAATGAATAACACTATCGTTACCTTATGTCCCAGGAAGATGGTTTGAAAAGTTTTCGTTATCATAAAATGATAATGTTGTTTCTAAAGTGAACCAGAGACATATATAAACCACAGATATGTGAATGGATTTTGTGGTCCCATTTAAATCTAGCCCCAATCTAAGAACTATGCGTTCTTAGGATGTGGCCCTCTTTAATGCTTAAAGAAGTCACTAAAGATATAGGTGCTATAGAAAAAACAAAACAAAAGAGAATGAAAAAACAACAAACAAAGCCAAAGTAATATACTCATAAAAATTATATCTGTTTGTAATTAATAGATAAAAATTTTACTAGTACATTGCTTAGAACACATGGTAGATAAATGGAATCACAGAATGGAATTTTCCCACTTTTTGCAGTCCATTGTATATTCAATATCTGTAAGTCTTAACATTTACAAAAAGTACAAAACAAGGTGATCTATATTAAACATAATGCCTGTGCTATAAATTGTCATCACAAGGTAATTATTTTACTATTGATTCGAACATTTTCTTCATTCAATACTTTTATTGAAGTTCAAAGTATACATTCTTAAGACAATAAATACCTGGCTGTTTTTTCTTAGTATCACAGAGGTAACATCATCAACTTCAAATTCTCCGTAGTCTCTTAGACACCGTACCTGAAAAGAAAATCAGATATTTTATCCAAATTACCTTTTAAAATATGCAGTGATCATAACATGAAGTGGGATTATATAAATGCCCGAACAGTAAAAGTACTGTATTTTATGTGTCTGTTTCCTCCTCTGTGTACTTAGGACCCTTACTATTCCCAGATATTTACTGTGGTCCTAAACCTAAAGATCTCAATTTCCTACATCACCGGGAAGGGAAAAATAAGCTTTGCAAATGTATACATGGATGGTATTACCAATAAGGAAACCAGGGATTTAGATAAAAGGAGACTACATAGTTGGACGTTTTCCTCTCAAACAATGCACTATATTAATCAGAAGGAATAAAAATGAGGGACATAACAGTGGCAAACAAGAAAGAAAAGAGCATTTTACCTCAACTAGATTGACCAGATCCTTCCCATAATCCATCAGGATAAAAGAACATACACCTAAAAACAAACTGTTTTTCTTTTTAACAATTTATTGGGGCTCATACAATTCTTATCACAGTTCATACATATACATACATCAAATGTATAAAGCACATCTGTACAGTCTTTGCCCTAATCATATTTTTCTCTTTTCCTTTTTTACATTTTATTAGGGACTCATACAACTCTTATCACAATCCATACATATACATACATCAATTGTATAAAGCACATCCATACATTCCCTGCCCCAATCATTCTCAAGGCATTTGCTCTCCACTTAAGCCCCTTGCATCAGGTCCTCTTTTTTATTTTTTCCCCCTCCCTCCCCTTTCCCCCCTCCCTCGTGTGCACTTGGAAATTTATACATCGTTATTTTGTCATATCTTGCCCTATCCGGAGTCTCCCTTACCCCCCTTCTCTGCTGTCCCTCTCCCAGGGAAGAGGTCACATGTGGATCCTTGTAATCAGTACCCCCTTTCCAACCCACTCACCCTCCACTCTCCCAGCATCGTCCCTCACACCCTTGGTCCTGAAGGTATCATCCACCTTGGATTCCCTGTACCTCCAGCCCTCATATGTACCAGTGTACAGCCTCTGCCCTATCCAGCCCTGCAAGGTAGAATTCGTATCATGGTAGTTGGGGGGAGGAAGCATCCAGGATCTGGAGGAAAGTTGTGTTCTTCATCGGTACTACCTCGCACCCTAATTAACCCATCTCCTCTCCTAAACCCCTCTATGAGGGGATCTCCATTGGCCGACACTTGGGCCTTGGGTCTACACTCTGCACTTCCCCCTTCATTTAATATGGTATATATATACATATATACATATACATATATACATATACACACATGTACACATACATACACACATATCTTTTTTTTTTTTTGCATGATGCCTTATACCTGGTCCCTTGGCACCTCGTGATCGCACTGGCCGGTGTGCTTCTTCCATGTGGGCTTTTTTGCTTCTGAGCTAGATGGCCGCTTTTTCACCTTCAAGTCTTTAAGACCCCAGACACTATCTCTTTTGATAGTCAGGCACCATCAGCTTTCTTCACCACATTTGCTTATGCACCCATTTGTCTTCAGCGATCCTATCATGGAGGTGTGCAGTCAATGATATGATTTTTTGTTCTTTGATGCCTGGTAACTGATCCCTTCGGGACCACTCGATCACACAGGCTGGTGTGTTCTTCCATGTGGACTTTGTTGCTTCTGAGCTAGATGGCCGCTTGTTTATCTTCAAGCCTTTAAGACCCCAGTCACTACCTCTTTTGATAGCCGGGCACCATCAGCTTTCTTCACCACATTTACTTGTTCACCCACTTTGGCTCCAGCCGTTGTGTCGGGAGAGTGAGCATCATAGAGTTCCAATTTAATAAAAGGAGATATTCATGCATTGAGTGAGTGAACAAACTGTTTTTCAAAGGAAATCAAGTCTTCCAATCTCTTGTTTCTCAGGAATACTTAAAAATACATTTAAAAGATTCAGTTTCATGCTCTTTCATTTTGCTTACACAGTAACTTAGCAATCAATTAATTTTCATTTAGTATTTTAAAAATAAAACAAAATTTATGGAAGATGGAATGTTAGATTACATTAAGATGCTTGAAATTAAAGTGCCAACATCCAATCATTTTTGACCTATAAAATGTAAGCTTAATATAGTTCAGCTCACACATCACTATTACCTTAAAACTGTGAATCAAAGTTTGTTGCAGAGAGGGCACTATAAGCATTTCCATACTCCTGTCCCTCTATAGCAGTGTTTCCCAAAGTGGGGATACTGCAATGATCCAGGAGGAGTACAAAGCAGATAGCTACACTTTATCCTGGAGTATAGGCTATTGTATAAAAGTTTTTAATTTTACACACACACACACACACACACACACACACACACACACACACACACCATAGTGAATGAAGGGGTAAGTGCAGCGTGGAGACTCAAAGCCCATTTGTCGGCCGCTGGAGATCCCCTCATAGAGGGGTTTAGGAGAGGAGATGGGTCAGTCAGGGTGCGATGCAGTACCGATGAAGAACACAGCTTTCTCCCAGATCCTGGATGCTTCCTCCCCCAACTACCATGATCCGAATTCTACCTTGCAGGACTGGATAGGGCAGAGGTTGTACACTGGTGCATACGGGAGCTGGAGGCACAGGGAATCCAGGGTGGATGATAACTTCAGGACCATTGGTATGAGGGGCAATGCTGGGAGAGTGGAGGGTGAGTGGGTTGGAAAGGGGGAACTGATTACAAGAATCCACATGTGACCTCCTCTCTGGGAGACAGACGGCAGAGAAGGGTGGGGGGGGGGGTAAGGGAGACTCCGGATAGGGAAAGATATGACAAAATAACAATGTATAAATTACCAAGGGCACATGAGGGAGGGGAGAAAAAAAAGAGGACCTGATGCAAAGGTAAAGTGAAGAGCAAATGCTTTGAGAGTGATTAGGGCAAAGAATGTAGGGATGTGCTTTATACAATTGATGTATGTATATGTGTGGATTGTGATAAGAGTTGTATGAGCCACTAATGAAATGTAAAAAAAGAAAGAAAAAAAAAAAAGAACACAGCTTTCCCCCGGATCCGGGATGCTTCCTCCCCCCAACTACCATGATCCTAATTCTACACTGGTGCATATGGGAGCTGAAAGCACAGGGAATCCAGGGTGGATGATAACTTCAGGACCAATGGTATGAGGGGCAATGCTGGGAGAGTGGAGGGTGAGTGGGTTGGAAAGGGGGAACTGATTACAAGGATCGACATGTGACCTCCTCTCTGGGAGACGGACGGCAGAGAAGGGTGGGGGGGCGGAGGGTAAGGGAGACTCCGGATAGGGAAAGATATGACAAAATAACAATCTATAAATTATCAAGGGCTCATGAGGGAGGGGGGGCAAGGGAGGGAGGGGGGAAAAAAAGAGGACCTAATGCAAAGGGCTTAAGTGGAGAGCAAATGCTTTCAAAATGATTAGGGCAAAGAATGTAGGAATGTGCTTTACACAATTGATGTATGTATATGTGTGGATTGTGATAATAATTGTATGAGCCCCTAATAAAATGTAAAAAAAATGATTAGGGCAAAGAATGTACAGATGTGCTTTATACAATTGATGTACGTATATATATGGATTGTGATAAAGAGTTCTATGAGCCCCTAATAAAACAATTAGGAAAAAAAAACAGGCCCAAAGAACAAAAGAAAACTGGGTTAGCAATATATATACATAAATTAAAATATCTATAAAGAGATTCTATCACCGCCCTCTAGTTGATTCTAACTCACAATGACCCTATATTGGTTTTCCAAGGCTGTAAATCCTTACAGAAACTAAGAGTCTCATCTTTCCCCTGAGCAACAGTTGGTAAATTTGAACCGTAAGAACTTCAGAACCCTGGTGGTACAGCAGTTAATCACTGGGTTGCAATCTGCATGGTCGACAGTTCAAAACTACCAGTACCAGTAGGAGAAAGCCTGGGCTTTCTACTCAGAAACCCATAGGGGATCCCTAGGAATCAGCATTGACTCAATACCAGAGAGTTTGGTTCTGGAACCTTATGGTTAGCAGTCCAATCAATGCCTATCCTACAATGCCAGCAGGGATCCTAAGAAAGAGATGAAGAGATGTAGTCAATGAATAAGGCCCATCTAGCCATCATCTCTTATGCATTGTATTATCAATTCTAGCCTATATGGCTATGGTTAAAATCCCATTTTGGAGGGATGGTTATGTGGAAAAGCCATCTCAGAAGCAGGAACACAGAGAAATGCTGGACCATCAAGGTGTAAGAGGCCCTAGTGGGACATACTTGAGATCTTTGTCTGAAGTGGTAGAGACTGAGATGGAGGCATCAAAGGCTGCATCACAGAGACCATGGGACAGAACAGAGAGACTAGGCCAAGACCAGAGCTGAGGCAAGGCGTCCATGACATAAAACAGAGGAGCAATACTGAGACTATGATACTTTAATGCAGAGCAGTGGGCTGCCTTTCTGGCCCAAAGAGGCAAAGGGACTATGTGACTGAGAGGCTAAGGACTAAAGACTGACATGACTGCTGGATGACAGGAGAGGTACACTTACTGTTTCCTGATGCTGACTTGTGGTAACTAGTTACCTTCCTTAATAAGCCCACTAAATTGTGAATATTGTCTGTGAGTTCTGTGAGGCTAACTGGGACCGATAATTGAACCCGACAGAAAGGCAGTGTGTGAGGGAGGAGTGGGTGGTGTCAGAATAGATATTGAAGGATGAAGGATGGAGGCATGTCTGAACTCTGCCTCATGGAAACAGTGAAGCCAGAGAAAGTCAAATACGGCCCTCTGATATGTCTTCCTACATTTAAAGAAGCCAATCCAATTACTAGCACTAACAAATAAGAGAAACAACGTTACTGGATAACTCAACAGGATATTTGAGTTGGCAGAAGAACAGAACAGCTTATTGAGTCTGAGGAACAAAAGTAAAGAAACATGATCCCAAGGAACACCATCAAGCAAATCAATGCAAATATTATGGAAGTCCCAGAAGAGGGCAAAGGGTAACTAAATAAAACTTAATAGACAACAGCAGAACATTACCAAAACTTGACAAAGGACAAGAATGTACATATCAATGACACTTAAGAATTTCCAAATCAGAAGAAAGCCTGAGAGATCCACACCAAAATATCTTATCATCAAACTCTTTAAAAAAAAGATAAAATCTTGACAATATCAAATAAAATGAAGTACCAATTTACATATATAGAAACCCTGGAAACCAGGAGGTAATAGAGTCACATATTTAAAATAATGAAAGAAATGAACAGCCATCCAAGATTCCTATAGCCAGCAAAACTTTCCTTTATAAATGAGGATAAAATTCAAGAAAACAAATAAAACCTGAGGGAATGTTGAGACATTCCTTTAGATTGAAATACAAGGAGAGTAGATTGCAAGATGAAGCAATATAGAGAAAAAGGTGTTAGGTTCCTGGATTCAGGTACCTGAAAGAATTCACACAGCAGAAGCAGGTTTGTAATCCAAGTGATTTTATGGGGAAAAGGGAAGTTTCAGGTATTACAGCCTCAAAAAATACACATTGTTTTAAGAAAGCATACAAGGATCCGCAGAACTGCACATGGGTTCACTGCTGAATGGGAAAAAAACACATAGAAAGAACAGGAACACATAACCCAGCACGTGGAACCAGGAAATCCCAGGGGCCAAAAGGGCTCCCACCCCCCACTTGTGGAGAATGCTGGAATGGAAGGAAGTCAAGGCAGGGTCTTTATTCCCTCCTCTCCACAACGGCTGGGGGAAGCATGGTTGAAGGTATTGGTTGGTTCCACTGGCTTGAGTTTAGGCCCACCTGTGTGAGGTAATGTAACTGAGCCTAATCTGTGTGCCCTGGTGGACCTCCCCTCGGGGCGGAGGGAGCTCTTGTCTGAGCATGCTCAGTTTGATTGTTCTAAAATTTAATGGATGCCTGATTTCTTCCAATCCTTTTGCTTTAGCCTTATGCAGTTAGTGCGGAGACAACCCCCTTGTGGTGCTTATGTAATCTGATGTCAATTTGGGACTTGAGAGGATTAAGAGTGAAGTGGTGGAGTCTAGTTGGTCAATCAGGATAGCCAGTGAGGCCTCTGTGTGGGCATTGCCTTCGCCTGAGAATTCTGGGAACTCCAGTATTTCCTCCTTAAACAGGAGACGCTTCTCTCTCTCAGCTCACTTCCTTGGAGATGCTCTACTGGCAAGACACATGGCACTACGTCCTGGTAGCTGGGAAAGCCACACGGACCTACCCTGATGCAACAGACCTCTGGAGCCAGAGAAGCTACATAGAGAAGAACCCTGCCAGCGCTGAGATGTTTACAATGCTACTGGATCCAAAAACTTTCTACTCGCTGGTTCAAGATCGTCCTGCAATCGGAGTCATTGCATGTTTCGTGAGTCTGACGAGGCCTTTACAGATTGGTATCAGACATATGGGCTAATATTGGGCTCACGGACTTGACCTGGACTGGGCTGGGACGTTTTCGCAATATTCAGTTGTTCTTCTATATAAACCTCTTTCTTATAAACATGAGTTTCTATGAATTTGTTTCTCTTGTCTACCCAGACTAACACTCCCCCTTTATGGCCCCTATTCTGGCTACCTAACATATTTAGCCAACACCTAAGTTGAATGCAAACATTTTTCTTTGGTCTTCTTTATTCAATATTCAAAAGTATACAAAAGAGGATAATAAAGATGGTTCAAAATCCAAAAATTAACTAAGCGCCAAAGTACGTGGTACTACTGGAAGAAATGAGGAGCAAAGAGAGGATAACCCACTTAACAAGTAACAAAATGACAACTATATGACAGGGACTTCAAGTGTGTGCAAATATGGAATTTAAAAACTGAAAAAAGTCCCAGAAACATTTGAAGCTCCTTGGTAAGTACTTCCTTAGTGGTAGTAACTTTCAATATGAAAGTATTAAAATGTCCAGTGTAAAAGCAGAGACCTTGTGATATGCATATGATACAACTTTGCTTATGGAAAGCTAAGAGGATTCAACACATTAATGAAGAACTGAGACTAAAGCTTTCTGTAGGGATTATGGCTCGATGGAAAAAAAAAGCCTCATGCTCGGGCCAATAAACACAATGATAAAAAGAGAAAAAAATAAATTGACACGGATTTCATTTATTTCAATGCATAATCAACATTCATGGAATTAGTGAAGAAATCAAGCCATGAGATAAATGCTGCAAAAGACTTCTTTAAAGTGTTAAAGAGCAGCAGAGTCAGCAAAATGACTGTCAGACAACAAACTCGGACAACTCTCAGCAATTATAGAGAAGGTCCACTAGGAGCGATATCCTAAACTTCATGGAAGAGAATCTCAATATGAAGTACATCCAAGCTTCTTAAACTGAGAGAGCAGTAGCAACTACTAACAGATTCCCCTCTTTGTTATAGGCTGTCCACACGCTGGGGAAGCGTCCCTCCTGCCTGGCATAGCCAATTTTTTCTGGTCCCTGAGCTAACCCAGCTGACCAAGCCTCTTGGCTTGCTGTCCTCTGGTGAAGAACAGCTTTGCAGAGTCAGCTTGGTGCAGACAGTCACTAGCCAAGCTTAACTTTTGCTTTGTTCTACAGTTCCACCAGCCCTTGCTCAACATTCCTCACCTTGCCACCCCCAAGCAGGAAATGTGTTAGCAAAACAACACAATTAGGGGGCAAGGGGGAAAGAGAAGCCTAGCACTTCCCGCACCAATCTCAAAGTAGACTTGAGAGGTTTAATTTAACCCCCCCCCCCATTGGGTGAGAAATCCACACACCTGGCCTCTAGACCTGGCAGGAACCCCATCTTATCCCTCAAGGGGTGGAGTCAAGGGACAGAGTTTTTGTGGGTTTTGAACTGCGGACCATGCTGATCGCAACCCAATGTGTAACCACTGTACCACCAGGGGTCCTTTTATCTCAGTAAAACTATGAAAACTAGTCCTCGGTTTATCTGACCCCAGCCATGCTATTTTTTAATCACCTAATATGTATATGAAAGGTGAACAATGAATAAGACAGAGGTGAATTGATAACTATGAATTATGATATCGCAGAAAAGCACTGACAAAACATCAACAGCCAGAAGAGCAAACAAAGCTATGCTGGAAGAGCTACAGCGGGAGTGCCCCTTAAAGAGGCCGACTCCGTGTATATGTCATCTGGATGGCAAGTCCCTGGATGGTCAAAAAGAGGAAGCCTCTCAGTGGTACACATTGACACCATGACTGCAATAATGGGCTCAAACAGCAATGTTTGAGAAGAGGGTGCGGGGCAAGGCAGTGTTTCATTCTGTTGTACATCTAGTTACTATGAATAGGACTTGGTGGCACCTAACAAAACTATATTCATATCTCCTTCTTACATAATAGGAGCATAATCCACACATTCAATAAAATCCATTCTCAAGAGGTAAAACTTACTTCAATATATAAGCTTTGGGGAGGCTTCATATCCTGTGTTATGTCCAAACCTTCATTTCCTCCCAATGACCTCATGTAAGTAGCAAGGGACTTCTTATAACAATTGAACCATTCTATCTGAAAACAGAAAAATGGTCTTTTTACCAAGTGACAAAGAAAACAAGCTTGCCAACATTGTGTAATCGTGACTTCAAACAGCACATACGCCCATGTAGATCATGAGTGTGGCATTCCTGTATTTATATAGCGAACATTAATGGTTGTCTTCTACGAGTCAGGAACTGTCTGTGCACTTAGGATGGAGCATTCAACCAAAACAGACAAAATTCTTGTTATCACATAGCTTACAAACCAGTAGATCTAAGCACAGATCTAAAAAAACCATTCAACCAGAAACAACACTACGAAAAACACATGATTCAGTTATGGTCGCTTTAAATACTGCACGGACTCTTTTTATAAGAATGGAACAACATGCTTGAGCAGACAATGCAAATGTCCCCAAAGAGAAGGAAGGACAAGCAAAATGAGGAGTGCACACAATAGAAGATAGTGAGGCTTACTTTGGAATTCAGTTCTAAGTTGTATCTGACAAGGGTAAACCTTTATCACATGTAAAGTGGCGCAAGAGGTCACATTATTTTACGACTGCATTTGTAGGAAAGTCAGTCATCGGAATTCTATAAATGTAAAAAAGTAGATTAAGAGTTGCCAAAGGGCTGGGGGAAGGAAATAATAATAAAAGGCATTTGTTATTTTTTAAAGTCTATTATGGTTAGGGTGAAAGTTTACAGAGAAAACTCATGTTTTATACAATAATTTATATATATTTTGTTTTGTGACATTAGTTGCAATCTCCTCAGAATCTTATTTATGTATAATTACAGAAAGGTAGGCAAAACAAAGATGTACAGGTTAATGACATTATTAAGAAACAGCCTGGTCAAGGAGTAACACATCCTCAGCCCCAAAATGGAGACTTATCATTTTGTTCCATTCTGAAAATTTTACATTATCACCCAAGAATGCATCCCTAAAACACTAGTTTAGTGCTGTTCATTATTTGTACTTTAAATAGATCCACACAGTATTTATTATTTTGTGACAAATTTCTTTCACTAAACATATTTTGGATTTCTGAAATTCTACTTTAAAGTGATGAAGAGCAAGGATGTCACACTTTGAGGACTGAGCAATGCCATGGGATTTTCCATTGACCTTAGCCATGGGATTTTCCATTGCCTCATAAGCATATGAAAGTTGGACAACAATTAATAAAGACCAAAGAATAGATGCCTTTGAATTAGCATGTTGGCAAAGAACACCGAAAGTACCATGGACTGCTAACTGAACAAACAAATCTGTCTCGGAAGATCACAGCCAGACTGATCCTTAGAGATGAGTATGGCAAGACTTGTCTCACAAGTTTTGGGCACGTTTTCAGGAGACCAGTCCTTAGAAAACGACACAATACTTGGTACAGTGCAAAGTCAGTGGGAAAAACAAAAACAACTCAAGGAGATGAATTGATACGGTAACTCAACAATGGGTTCAAACATAACAATTGTGAGGATGCAGAGTCCAGTAGTACTTCATGCTGATCTAGACAGGGCCACTATGAGGCGGAACTGACGAGAAGGCACCCACCACTACTATGTTGGTTAGTATTGGGTTATGTGTTGGCTAAAGCCAAGGTCAACAGTTTGACTCAACCAGTTACACCTAGGGAGAAAGGGGATTTCTGCTCCTATAAAGAAATACAGCTTCAGAAACCTAAAGAGCCAGTTCTACTTTGCTCATCCTTAAGGATTGTTAAAAGTCAATGGCAGTGGGTGTTTTACACAATTAATGTATGTATGTATGGATTGTGATAATAGTTGTATGAGCCCCAATAAAATGATTTTTAAAAAAGAAATTATGACATAAGATTATCTCTCTCTAAAGTGTCTTGGAGTCTCTAACTTGTAAACTACTATTTGTCTACCTTCATGGAAAAAAATAATACACTAATCTTTGTTAAAGATGGCATCACCTATCCCTTATCGGTGAGTTCAAAGTGAAATGTTCACATATAGAAACTGAATTTCGGTTTATGTTCTGAGAAGGAAAAGGCAGAGGCAGTGATTCTCTCCATAGACTAGACCTTGTAGAGACTCTATTAACACCGAATTTGGACCCCAGCTATAAGGGATTTCCATTGAACTCAAGGTCAAAATGAAGTCTAAAGTATGGAAATCTAATCTCAAGACTAACATTATAATTGTTAATTATAATTTTCTGGTTCTAAAATCAGCATCTTGAAGTCTTACTTGTGTGCCTTGTCATGACTACCTTGTACTAAACTAAAAAAGTTTATGCACGACAAGTTCATGTATTTATGTTTAAAATAAAATCCTCATCTATTGGTTACTTAAATTTTAAGATAAAATCCTACAAGAACTATTACTCTTAAACACTCTATGTTTTTAAAAAAATACTATAGCTATTGTTATTAGAGAAAGAACATGTTCTGTTCATTTCACCATAATAAAGAGGCACCCCTCAAGTCCACTTAATGTAAGATTCCGGCACAAAGACCATGGAAAAAGAACCTGAAAAATTAACTGGTAACGTAATTATTTAGTAGTTCCCTCAAGAAGCTGAGGTACTTTGTTTCTTTCTCCAGAACATGAACAGAATAAAAATAAAGCATGGAAATGTACTTAGCAATCCAAGATCAGAGGAGGCAATGGTATTAGAGATTAAAACCTGAGCAGACTGCGGATGACAGTGGAAGCCCAAAAACTCCATTTGCACAGTTCCCACACAGATTAAGCCTCCAGTGAATCTCCTTAGACCATGAACAAAGAATGGAAATAGTCTTGTTATACACTGAGTGCATTGGAAAGTAGGTTAACACAGATAATTTTTAACGTTATTGTTTTTCTCTCTTTTGGTCCCTTTTAAATTTGTTCTAGTTTTTATATTTTCTTTTGGATTGAGGGCTGTTTTTTTTGCATATGATTTTCTTTCTTTTTTTTTGGAGTTTTCAGTGGTTTATTGAGCATTCAATATTTTGCCATGATGACTTAGGATAGTTAGGTGTTTTTTTTAATTTTGTGTTTTACATTTTATTAGGGGCTCATACAACTCTTATCACAATCCATACGCATATGATTTTCTTTAAGTAAAATCTAGGATAGGACTTAGTTACTGTGAAGACTATAAATGGATTAAGTTTCTTTGGGTTAGGACAGGGCAGGCTGGGGCAAATGGTGAGTTTAAGACTGAAGAAAATGTTCTAAAATTGATGGAGATCATAACTGCACAGCTCTTTTTAATATATTTAAACCACTGGGTTGTGTGGTATATGAATTATGTCAATTAAACTCAAGTTAAATTTTTTAAATGCAGTTAGCAAGTAAATTGTTTATAAAACTCATGGCAAATTTACTGAATACATGCCGTGGCAATTACATTATATCCTGTCAGCCTGTCAATAAAATTGCAGCTTGATGACCTCATTTTGAGGCATGACAGAAATAAGTAGCTCAATGGAGATCAAACCCAGTCTCTCTGCCTTCCTTTTCTGCGCTGAGACAGTCAGAGAGCTGGAGGAGACCCGTGCCAACACTGAAATGCATACACTGCCACTGGATCCACAAGACCTTCTACCCACTGGCCTGCGATATTCCTGCATTTGGCATCATTACATATACTGTGAATCTAAAGAGGAATTTATCGACTAGTACCGAACATATAGGCTAATATCGGACTTAGGAACTTGATCTGAACTGGGCTGAGATGTTTTCTCAATATATAATTGCTCTTTTATATAAAGTTCTTATACACATGAGTGTATGACTGTTCCTCTAGTCAACCCAGACTAACACTTTCTTTCATAAGTGATATACTATACCAAACTCACACAATAACAGCATTGATCACATTCCGTTCTATGCTATGTTCCAAATGGGCAGCCTTAATCATCCTGTAACAACCCTGTTAATACAGCAGTTCTCAACCTGTGGGTTACGACCTCTTTTGGGGTCAAAGGACCCTTTCACAGGAGTCACTTAAGACCATTGGAAAACATGTATTTCCAATGGTCTTAGGAACCAAGTCACTGCTCCTCTATCCATCTCCAGGAGGGTCTGCCCACATACGAGCACGCAGTGTAATGACATAATCAGACAACCCCATCACATTCAACTTGTACAAATAAAGGTGGATGTGACAGGGTTGGCACCACAATGTGTTTATGTGGACAAGTCACACATGCGTAGAGAGCAGCTGCTGTGTTAAAAGCAGCTACTGTGTTAAAAGCAGCGACAGTGTTAAAAGCAGCAGTATTGGTGGTAAATGACACTTCATGAATTATTATTTCTGGGTAAAATCATAAACTACTGCAAAATATCGATATCTGTACCATGGGAACTTTATCTGGATGCTGATTGGTCTTTTTATATTCAGCTGTGGTTGATGTGAATACTGCTCCTTGTGATAGTAACAGGTATGTAAAAACACAACATAGAGAATGTTAAATCATAGGAAATTTTAATAAACTGTATTGACTAAATTGTGCCATGTATCATCTTTAGTACTATTTTTTTTTAAATAAGAAATTTAAACAAGACGCTTGACTTGAAGGGAAAACTATCTAGGCTTCATTGAGTGTAATTTACGCCTACTTAAAGACAGATTGCCCTACATGTAATAGCTACATACAAAAATGTTATAAAACTGTCCTTGGTTTTACAATGATAAATGAAAAACATAAAAATTCTTCAATCGAACAAGGCATGCAAGGATTTTTTTCATGTCATTTTTTTTGTTTTTGTTAAACAGTGAGAGCAAAATAACCTACTGAAATACAAAGAGAGAAGCTGAATGAGCAAGCCACTGATGGAGAAGGGGAGCTTTCACAGAACCAGTGTTTTCCCCATCCCATCTCCACCTGATGTTGATCAAAACATACCATTGGTGATTTAGTAAACGAATAAATAAACAAAGGGAAAAATTTAATATGCTTGTGTACATGCACCAGTTACTTTGTGTACAATAAAGGAATGAGGAAGGGGAAATGAAATAAAGAGAAAACTATACTGTAGTTGTCAGGAGGTGGTGGAATCAAACTGTGGTTTTCTAATCGAGAATGGATTCTTGGTCGGCTGGAAGAGAGTTCTGGAGGAAAGGAGCAGGCTCCCTTAGAAGATGCCTCCTGTCTGCTGCTGGAACACATCAATTGTATCTTCATCCTCCATTTCCAACTGTGCAGGTGTGTCTGTTTCATTGATTGGCTGTCTGTGGAATCAAATCAGATCTGACTCATTGACAAACCCTGTTCACAATAGGCTTCCATTAGCTTACTAAGTGGGTGTGCCTCTGAATCTTAAACTGCACCACAGAACCATCCTGCCCTACCACCTTCAAGTTAATCTGATCATTGTTCTCAGTCTTGACTCCTCCCTTGAGTTTTTTGTTGGCCAGGGTGAATGCTGAAGTCTTCTCAAAAGAGGTACCAGGTCCGCACCAAACGAGCACACAGGCAGCTGCAGGAACAGCAGGAGGAGGTGGCAGTGGTGGAGGAGGGAGAGCCATCTTTTGTATTATTAAAGCTATGGTTATATATTATTTTCATTAGCCAACCATCCCATGACAATGGATCATGTAGAAGAACGTTAAGAAAAGATAGTGAGGATTTTTTATGGTATGGTTTTACTTCAATGACAGCAGGAACTGGGAAACTACAATGTCTTACTTGTTGTGAAGTTCTATTAGTTGAATCTATGAAGCTGAACAAACTAATATGCCATTTTGATAGCAAATATCCGAGCTTTGCTGGCAAGGATACCAACTATTTTAAAAGCAAAGCTGATGATAAACTCAAGAAAGCCAGACTTGACACTGGTGGCAAGTACCACAAACAAAACGTAGTAGTCATTGAAGTTTCATATTTGGTGGCACTCAGAATCACCAGCGCTATGAAACCCTACACCATTGCTGAGGATTCACTGTTGCCAGGGGCCAGTAAATTGTTCGAGTTATGATCAGAGATGAATTTGTTACAAAATTGAGCGCAATTTTCTTATCAAATGACACTGCCTGCAGAAGAATAGCAGACAAGGCTGCTGATATTCTTGATCAGATAATCCAGGAAAGTAAATCTGCTCCACTTCCAATATTTAGCATCCAGCGTGATGAATCTACAGACGTTGCAAACTGTTCACAGTTACTGTTTACCTGAGGCATATTAATGATGGCGACTTTAAATATGAGTTTCTTTTTTTGCAAACCTCTTAAAATGGCAACTACTACACGTGATGTATTTGATAGTTGGTTCATTCTGAAAGAGCATAAGATCTCTTGGGAAAAGGTTTGTGGTGTTTGCAGATGATGCTCCACTATGCTAGGATGTCAATCTGAATTTCAACGTTTGGTACTGAGTCACCGAAAGTCACCGGAACTCACTGTATAACTACTCAGAAAATATTAGCAACAAATACACGGCCAAAAGAGTTACAAGAAGTAATGAGAAGCATCATAAATTCTGTCAATTTTGTAAAGGCGAGCACTTTAAACAGTCTACTGCTTTCGCAACTGAAGTGAGACGGTTGTCCAGAGGAAAAGTTTTAAAAGGTGTTTTTGAGCATGGTGATGAACTCAAAACGTTTTTTATCAGAAAACATGACCGCAGTTCAAAGCATTTTGCAGCGATAAAAGTGAGATACAGAAAATAGTTTGATTGCCATCTTTGCCATCTTGAATGAGTTACAATTTATTACTGCAAGGACAAAATGCAACATGCCTTGATTTATCTGAAAATATCTGACCATTCCAAAGGAAACATCAGCTTTGGGGGAAAAAATTGGATGAAAATAAAATTTACCAAAAAAATAATAAAAAGAAAATAAAATTTACATGCCTACCCTATCTGTTTTCTTTGAAGAACATGACACTGAACCAGACAAAAGGATTACAATTTCTGTGAAAGAACACTTGCATATGCTTGCAGATGAAATTTCATCGTACTTTCCAAATCTACCCGACACCTCATTTGCACTTGCCAGAAGCCCATTTGCAGTCAAAGTTGAAGATGTTCCTGAGATAGCACAAGAGACGTTTATTGAACTAACAGCGATGCAGCGAGAACTGATTTCTCTACAATGCCAGTTACAAAATTCTGGATCAAGTGTTTGCAGTCAGGTCCTGTTCTGTCGGAGACTGTGTTGCACCTTTTTCTTCCATTTCCAACAACTTATCTTTGTGAAACAGGGTTTTCCAGCTTGTTTGTTATCAAGTCTAAATAAAGAAGTAGATTTGTTGTGGAAGATGATCTTGTGCTCTTGCAAAGACTGTCTGGAGAATTTCTGATCTAGTGAGAAAGAAACTATCTCAACCTTCTGGCTTTTTACGCACACTGTCGCAAAATGTAGCAATGTAGTTCACTATTGTTATATTAAGACTGTTACTCATGCTACACCATGCTTCAAGACAAAATTTCATTTATTTATAATTAGAAATCAGTATTTCACAAGATATAATTACCTATTTTTGTGATTAATCACTATGCTTTAAATATGTTCAATTTGTAAACTAAAAATATATCCTACATATCAGATGTTTACATTATAATTCACAACAGTAGCAAAATTACAGTTATGAAGTAGCAACAAAAATGATTTTAAGATTGGGGATCACCACAACATGAGGAACTCTATTCAAGGGTCGTGGCATTAGGAAGGTTGAGAACCAAGGCTGTAGTAGGACACACTATGACCCCATTTTGTAAATAAAGGAGTGAACACAGAGCAATGAGGTTACTTGCCCAAGATTAGAAAGCAGTGTCAGGAGTTGAAACCAAGTGTTCTGACTCTAATGTTCTATCTTGAAATACTGGTCTAGCACCCTACCTTCAGTGACAAATACTCATCTTATTCTGAATATTTATTCATGCTGACTAGAAAACTACATATCTCCTAAGAATAATGTCGGCTTTTCAACTCCACTGATGAATCACTAATAAATAAAAGAAACTCCTTTTTTCATTGTCAGTTTTCCCTGTAGCACTAGAATTACTTACTACTACTCCCTTCCAGGAGGGTACCCCAGTGGCAGTTGCTACATTTGTCACTATTAATGGAAAGGTTGGCAATTTGAATCCACTTAGCTACTCTGTAAGAGAAAAATATGGCAGTTGGTTTCCATAAAGATTGATAGTGTATATGGATTATGTGCCAAATAAGACAGTTCAAAACAAAAATAATGTATAGCCTTATAAACCTCTGAGGCAGTTTTAGTCACAATCGACTTGAGAGTAATGAGTTTGGTTTTATACTTCCCATGCCTGTCGCAGTAAGTACTAACTGCTTAAAAAACGCTGAAAACTTATTGCTGAAAAGGTGATCAAATCATGGATCAAATGATAGCAACTCAAAAGATTAGCTAGGAATCTTGGAGTAGTAAGCTTATGCTAGTGAGGAATAACTCAGAAAAGTATGGTAAGAATGGTTGCTTAATTCAAAAAGTATGTGTCAATAAATTATATATACAAACTGCTGAGTTAGTAGTTTATATTTACCTCTACACATTCTCACAAACAAAATTTACATAAAACAGAGAAATACTAGTAAACATCATTGTAGAAAAAAAAAGCCAGGATCTCAGTATTTTCCCAAAATCATTAACTTGAAAAAGTGCTAACTTACTTCTTCAGCAGACATGTGAAATCGTAAAGCATTAGGCAACACACTGCCATATTCCCACCTAAGTGCACGAATCCGCAGTAACTGGTCATACCTAGGACATTGAGAGAGTATTAGCATACAAACAAGCAGGAAATCAGACACTGTTCTATCAGTAAGGACTCAAGGATCTTATCAACTAAACTGTCATTTGTGGATTTTTTTTTTAAGATTCTGATGCAAATAGATCTACTCTAAGAAGACATCTTTGGGACTACCAGAAATCGGGAATAGGAACTGGGCTGATGCCCCTAGCACTGTTCATTGTCGTAACTGTGATGGTGACACAGCAGTAATGTGGAAAAAGATCAGAAAGGCCCTTATTTCTTAGAGATGTATCCTAAAGTATATAGTGGTAAAATGTTATCTGATGTTTAGTACTTAGTTTTAAGTAGCCTAACATACATATGTCATAAATTATGGAAAATGTATTGTTAAATTTATAAGACAACTCCAGGAGCTTCACTATATTATTCTCTCTGCTTTCAAGAATAGTGCAATCTTTTACAATACAAATTTTAAACTGGAAAAACGAAATTAAAATGCTTACATTAAATCAAACTTAAAAGAAATAACTCACTGCCACATGGAGTTGTTTGACTCATACTGACACTGTAAGGACAGGATAGAAGCGCACCAGTGAGTTTCCGAGATTGTAACTCTTTTTTAAGAGTAGAAAGCCTCATCTTTTCCCCGCAGAACAGCTGGTGGTTTTGAAATGCTGTTTCTGGTTAACAGTCCAGCGCATAAACACTGAAAACACTCTCACTTCCATCAAGCCAATGCTGACTCATAGCAAACCCCTGTGGGTTTCCGAGATTGTAATTATTTACAGGAATAGAAACACGGCCTTTTCCCCTCGGAACTACTAGTGGTTTTGAACTGTGGACCATGTAGATCACAGCCCAACAAGTAACCATGCTACCAGGGCTCCATGCATAACCACAGAGATAAATAAATCTGAGATCTGTTGCTATCAACCAGAAACTTAATTGAGAAACCCCATGGAAAACTCTTCTTTGTTTCCTGCTACTACAAGTAAAATCACAGCAGCTTACAAGTACGCAATAGTGCAGCGTCGATTTCTTAACAAAGAACAGTGCCGAAATTTAATGGTTGGTATCAAATTGCTTCTTCCGTCTGATTTTGCTTCATTACTAGGAAGAGAATTAAAGAGAAAATGGATAAATACACTGCAGAACAACAAAAATTTTTAAGTTTTATTGACATGTAACAATTCACATCAAACAATTCAATAGTTATTAAGAATTGTACAAAAAACTGTACAATTACCACTACAATCAATTTTAGAACATTTTCTTATTTCTTGTACTCATTGTTATTAGCTTCCTCTTTCCCACCAACCACCCTACAATCCCCACAAGAAACCATTAAATCCAGTTCCTGGCACTACAGAACCAAAAAATTAACTTTTCCATGATATTTTTCAAAGGACTGATACACGTACACATTTTTACCTATTTGTACGTAACAGTTTACCTAAGCAAATTGTGCTGCTTCTACTTCAGAACTTTTATTTACACATTACAAGATTAAATTAAGAAAAAGCCAAGTTAACTAACTTGTCAATGCAATGATACTATAATAATTTAATCTCCTTTAACCATTTGGTATTGTACAGTTTTGCACACTGATTGCTTTCTATTATTTCAAAAGACAAGTGTCCTATTTGTTCACTGAGGTAAGAGAAAACCTGACATCATGGCCCGAAGAAGGTGGTCTTACACGATGTTTCTATTGTATGAGCACTCCGCTTCTAGGAGCACTTCCGAATCCTCACCACACTACTGTAGCTGGACATGGAGTCAGCAGTTTATTCATTCAACAAATATTTGCTATTTCCCCATCTATATTTTTTACTATACTTTAGGGTTTTTTCATATACAGAGGAAGTAGTTTCACCCTATAAAATGCACATCTTCTTAGACACTTGATATGGATCACATTTTAAAACCAGAAGAACAAAAGGAGTAAGTATCTACTTTAGCATTTTAAAGCAATTAGATGAATATAAAAAGGGTCCACCATGCTTTGTTCCACATAATGCACTAGGCCCTGAAAACAGGAAAAATGCACACCCTGTGCTGTTAGGTTTTTCTATCTGCTGTCACTCTATGGGTACCAGATTATGGTCTACATTGTACAAACTAAGCACAAATACACCTAATACCAAGTACTTAAAAACATACATCAAATGTCCTAAACAAAAATCACATTTATAGGTGGGTAAATAAAAAGATTTCTTTTGATATATAATTTAACCACACATTGCTTACAGTGATTGTTTTCTCAGAAGGACATCAGGAAGATGGGGGACAAATTTTTAAAACAAGAATTTACAAGTGTTATGAATACAAGAAAGTAGTTCAAAGTGGAACACATCCTGGCCCACCAAGCCCTGAGGACGATATTTCCACTCAGAGAAGTCAAAGCACAGAGAGGACCATATGGCCAGTCCACTATGAGACACGATGTACCTCACTGACCCATAGTGCTACCAGGGGACAACACTGGAAACACAGTGTGGGAACTGTGCCCAATCTGACCCCATCACACTGAGGCAAAACACTAAGAGCCATGCAACAGAACAGCAAAGGAAGCAGAGCAAAGAAGTCTTGAGGGAGTACAAAAAATAGACTTTGGGGCCAGAGTGTGCCACCCCATCAGACTCAACTGGAAAACACTCCTAAAGGTCAACAAACAGACCTTGAACTATTTACAGGCTTTTCTTTTTTTTTTTATTTTGTCTTTTTTTGGTTTTCTTTTGTTGCTTCGTTTTGCTCTGTCTTGTTTTTTGTGCATATTATTATCTCTGCAATTCTATCTAGAAAAAATAGGCGGGATAAACAATCTGAAGGAGAAAACAACGGACTGCTGGTTCTGGGGAGATATGGGAGCAGGGGAGGCGGGGGTGGGGGGAAAGGAAGTGGGTGTTAACAAACCTAGGGACAAGGGAACAATAAGTGATTCAAAATCAATGGCCAGGAGGGTGCAGGAGGCCTGGTAGGGCTTGATCAAGAGCAGTATAACCTAGAGGAATTACTGAAATCCAAATGAAGACTGAGCATGATAGTGGGACAAGAAGAAAGCAAAAGGAAATAGAGGAAAGAATTAGGAGTCAAAGAGTATTTAAAGGTCTAAATACAGGTGTGTACATGCCAATATTTATATATGATGATGGAGAAGTAGATCTAATGTGCATGTATTTATAGGTTTAGTATTAAAGGACATTGGGACTCTACTCAAATACTCCCTCAATGCAAGAACACTTTGTTCTATTAAATTGGCATTCCATGATGCTCACCTTCCCTACATGATTGCTGAAGACAAAACAGGTGCATAAGCAAATGTGAAAAAGAAAGCTGATGGTACCAGCTATCAAAAGATATGGCCTCTGGGATCTTAAAGGCTTGAAGATAGAGACCCACATGGATGAAGCACACTAACCTGTGTGATCACGAGGTATCTATAGGAACAGGTACCAGTCATCAAAGAACAAAAAAAATCATCATTGTGAATGAGGGGGAGTGCGGAGTGGAGACTCAAAGTCCATCTGTAGGCAAGTAGACATCCCTTTACAGCAGGGTCACAGGGAGGAGACGAGCCAGTCAGTGTGCAGTATAACACTGATGAAACACGCAACTTTCCTCTAGTTCTTTAATGCTTCCTCCCCCAATTATCATGATCTCAATTCTACCTTACAAATCCGGGTAGACCAGAGGCTGTACACTGATACAGATAAGAGCCAGAAACACAGGGAATCCAGGGCAGATAAACCCTTCAGGATCAATGAGTGCAGCAATACCAGGAGGGTAAGGGGAAGGTGGGGGAGAAAAGAGGAACCAATGATCCACATATAACCCCCTCCCTGGGGGTGGAAAACAGAAAAGTGGGTGAAGGGAGATATTGGACAGTGTAAGACATGAAAAAAATTTTATAAATTATCAAAGTTTTGTGAGGTAGGGAGGGAGGGAGAAGAAGGGTAAAAAATGAGCGGATACCAAAGACTCAAGAAGAAAGAAAATGTTTTGAGAATGATGATGGCAACAAATGTGCTTGACATAATAGATGGATTTATGGATTGTGCAAAGAGTTAGTTATACAAGCCCCCAATAAAATGATTTAATAAAATAAATAAACCTAACCAAACTCACTACCAAAAAAAAAAAAAATTTCCTGTATCCATTGCTGGTAGGAATGTAAAATGGTATCGCTAATGTAGGTAGTAGTGTCGCAGCTCAACAAAAATCTGATCTACTACACCCAGATTTGAAAAGACATGCAAACAGACTTGTACACCAACATTCCTTGCTATACTATTTGCAATGGGTGAAGATAAGAACCACCTAATGCCCATGAATAGGAAAATGTGATATATATGTGTACACACTACTGCTGCTGCTGATGTTGTTACTCAGCCAATCGGAGAAATGAAGAATTGGCACAATCTACAATATGGATGGGACTCGATGTCATTAAACTAGTGAAAGAAGTCAACCACAGCACGGGACTTGGTTTCAATCTCTTGCCACCAAGAACAGTGGCCCAGAACTACCAGTCTGTTTTAATGCTTCTTTGCTTTTTATGGCAGGTGTGGCTCTGCTGTTGTAAATATTATTGGAACGTTTGCCCTATCACCAACTCCTGTTGTTTCTGTAAATAGTGCTCAGTCACTTAAAGGTTTAATTTACACAAGTCAACAATTCATGTATTGCAGTTCACAGCTGGCCCATACTTGTATAATTTCCCTTTCTCGACAATGTTCTAAATTCTGTAACATTGGCTAAACTAATGACACCATCAAAGTGTACCGGCTACACTTTAGACTCCTAAGTGAAACATCAGCAGTTTAAAGTCACCAGCCAAGTCTGTGGGGGAAGGATGAGGCTTTTTACTCCTGTGATGATGTGCAGGCTGGGAGACTCACAGGACAGTTCTACCCTGCCCTATAAAGTTGTCATGAGTCAGCAAGGGGATGATAATTGATAATGTTCTGTAACATAAAATGACAATGATGTCTCTTAGGTGAACCAGAGTCATTTATAAACCATGAGTGGATTTTAGGCTTGTACTTAATTCTAGTCCCAATCTAAGAACAGCTAGTTCTTATGACATGGTCCTGCTTGGTGGTTGCCCTCATGAAGAAATCACTGAAGATATGAGTCTACAGCAAAATGTGGTGAAGAACCTAGATGGTGCCCAGCTATTAGAAAAAATAGTATTGGGGATTTTAAAGGTTTGTTTTCAAACAAGCAGCCATCTAAGTGGGGTGTCACATGGAAGGAGCCCATCAGCCTGTGTGAACATAATCCAAATCTAAAGGCTGGAATGATATCAAAGCTTAAATTGTGAACAATTGGTTTGTAGAAGGCTATGGTTGTCAGTGGAAGCCCAAAATCCATTTAGAGGGTCCACAAAGAGATCAAGCCTCTTGTGAATTCCCTCTCGTTATAGCTGAGGGATGTGAAGAGCTCTATTATCAGACACTGTAAATCAATATGTCAGACATAGATCAAAATGCAGTATATCTTATTTGATTTTCCTTTGGACCCATTTTAAAGCTGTTTCAATTTAAAAAAAAAGTGAAGGGAAAACACTCATGAAGCAAACCCTTGGAGCCTCACTGTGACCATGGACGAGGGGTGGAGGGCCTCGCTAGCATGCAGAGCGCAGTGGATTCCTGCGGATGCGGTTAGGTTCAAACTCAGCACCCCACCATTTGCTCTCCCTTATGAGCCATCTAAATGTGTTCTAGTTCTTAAGATACTTGTAGCTTTCTTTTGACTGAGGTTTTTGTTTTACTTTCATAGTCTTGTTAGTGTTGTTTTTATTGTTTTCACTGTTTTTCTGTATATAAAATCCAAGATAGGTGAATCAGAGGCAGTAACTGGATTCATGGTTCCTTGGGGCAGGGCAGGGGAGGTGGGGAGGAAATGGGGAGCTAATAACAATGAGTCCAAGAATGAAGAAAATATCTAAACCTGATTATGGTGATGATTCTACAACGATATGTGAATTATATACCAATAAACTGTTAAAAAGTCCATCGCAAATTATATAATTAAATGGTTCAATCATATTAAGAAGAGTTGTACAATCATTACCACAATCGAATTTAGAACATTTTCTTCCTTCTTGTACTCACTGTTATTATTGTACTCACTTCCTTCAAACCGCCCCGGCCACAACTCAGGAACCATTAATCAAGATATTGTCTCAATAGATATACCTACCCTAGATTTCATATACACTAAAACATTTAAAAACAGCAAAAAACCTACTAAAAATAACAAAGTAAAACAAAAGTATCCCAACTGAAAAGATAGAAAATATAAAAAACTAAAATCAATTTAAAATGGGTCAAAAAGGAGATCAATGGCTATGGTGCTAAATTTTAAAGGAATTGCATCTGCAATAATCCACTTTCCAATGCACTCTGCATAACAGCAAGGCTAACCACAACACTTGTCTATGCTCAGAGAGGACTCACAGAGCTTTATCCATACATATTTCCCCTGCACTTTGTTTTTACTGAAGTAAAATGGGTCAAAACAGAGGTCAAATGATATCATGCTTTATTGTAATCATCTCTATAACACTCTCTGTCTGATAGCAAGACTACTGACATCCTTCAACTGAGTCAGAGAAGATTCACCGGAATCTTAAACCACTTGTGTGGAACTTGCAAATGATTTTGGATTTCCACTGTCATCCATATCCTTCTGCAAATCAGGTGTTCACAATTTAAGCTCTAATACTATTCCCTCCTTCATATTTGAGTTTTAATTATTCACACTCCTCTGGTCACAAAGGCTGATGTGCTTCTTCCATGTGGACTTAGGTGATATTTCACTCAGAAGGCTGCTTGTTGAAAAATAAGACCCCCATGCGCCATTCTTTCTAAAAATCATACCATCTAAATTTCTTTACTACACTTTGCTATAGCATCCATATCTTCAGTGAGCATCAAAAAGGGCCAAGTCACAAGAACTAATTCTCATATTGGGCTAGAATTAAATGCAAGTCTAAATCCCATTCATGTTATCTATGGTTTACGTACATCTCTGGTTAATCTTAAGAGACATCATTGTAATTTTATATTAGAGAACATTATCAATCACCCCCAGGGGCACATGGCAATTCTATTGATAGTGTGAACTTTTTGATTAAAGAATCTATAAACGAATGCTGATCAAAAGGGAAAAATTCAAAATTGAATTTCAAATTACCAAGAACTCTAGACTTTCTAGAGCCACGTAAACTGGAAAAACCCAAGTCCTAAAATAATCCTTAAACCAAAAATATCCTCCAAAGTGGGTCACTCCACAAAGAGGTGGGATATGGGATAAGACCATCCACCTGAGGGTCTACACCAAGACAAGGCTGGGGCAAATCCCCACAGAAATGAAAGAACCTTGCCAGGAAATCAAGTTTAGGCCAGGGGAGAGGAACATCACTGATAGTTCTGTTGGCGAGCATGGTAGGTGAATGGGGAGAAATATCCTCACATTGGGAAGGGGTGCTAAACAATGATTGTAGGGAACCTATAGGGACAGATTTTATGTTCCTGGGTAAACACTACAAATATGTCTCTAGCCAAAGCTCAATAAAACATGCCATGGACTAAACACCAAGATGTCACTGGATGCTGACCTTGTGGTACGGTAAACCTTGTGGTCAGCATGGCATCACTCGGGCTACACAAGCGCTTAACACAGAGGCCCAGCAGAATGAACTGAGCCTGGCCTCAAAGGTGCCTGTACCCTTGGACTGAGGACTGGGGTGCTTAGATAGAAGAGGAAGCAGAGTGGCTGCCCTGGACCTGTGGAAGTGATGGTCATTGGACCTTGGGGGGAACCCCATTTGGTTGGAGTCCATCAAAAGGGACTCAGAATCACCATATATTTAGTACCTTGATGCTCCCCTCTCAGTGATATGACTGGCTTTGATCTGTTGGGCAGGGATTTAAACTTGGAAGAATTGATCCAGGATGTTTCCCCTGGCATCGATCCCCCCTGCTTAGGGTAAACAGAATTCAACTGAATATGAGATCTAACTGTGTGGAGCAACAACTCATGGGTTTCGGCTCAAGTTAGAACTGTACTTGCAGACTCCTCAAACCTACAGCAGAATGATGTGTCATCGGAAAACTTGATGGTGTTGCCAGTGCAATCATCTTATACTCCAGGGGGAATGATTGACAATGTGTTACTTTTCTGTTTCTATGGGTTTTTTTCCCTGCCTTTCATTTGCTTGTTTTGTTTGTGTTTCTCTTTAGTTGTCTGCTAGTTGTTTTGCTGCTGTTGGTGGGGTAGTTGGTCTTACAGGGTATTAATTTGTCATAGTATGGCTGTCAAAGTAAACCCGAGCTATGCATATCCCAGGGACAAGCAGATGGATTCTGGCCCCAATTTAACTTTAGTCCCAATCCAAAGACAGTTAGTTTGGATAACATGGCCTTGCCCACCTCATGTAATGATCACTGAAGATAAGGGTGCTATAGCTAAGTGTGGTGAAGAAAACAAATGGTGCTCACTATCAATCGGAATAGTGTGTGGAGTCTTAAATTCAAACAAGTAGTCATCTAAACGAGGAGTGAACTATGTCCACAAAGAAGAAGCACACCAGCTTGCGTGACCCAAAGGCACGCAAAACAAAATTCAAAAATGACAAAGGGAAAAGTATCAGAGCCCAAATTTCGAAGACCCAATTTATAGAATGCTATAGAAGATAGGGGGGCCCCAAACCCATCTGCAGAGTATCTAGTCAGATTAAGCCACCAGCAGATCCCCTCTAGTCACAGGAAAGTGTCTCGAACAGCTTTTCTATCAGATAGAGATCATTGTAAGTGTGATTATGCTGGAATGAACTGGATACATGGTCAGATGACCTCCCTTCTAACCTGAACTTGTTCTTGGTCAGTGGTTTTCAACCTTCCTAATATACATTTACTACAGTCCCTCATATTGTGGTGACCCCCCCAACCATAAAATTATTTTTGTTGCTACTTCATAACTGTAATTTTGCTACTGTTATGAATCGTCATGTAAAACCTGATAAGCAGGAAGTATTTTCATTGTTACAATTTGAACACAATTAAAGCAGAGTGATTAATCACAAAAACATTTTCTATTGTGAAAGACTAATTTCTAACTACAAATGAAATTAATTTTGTTGTAAAGCATAGTGTAGCATGGGTAACAGTTTTCACGCCAGTTACTCGTATGTGGGCATATCTGCATATGGGCAGCCCTGCCTAGAGACAGCTAGAGGAACAGTGTCTTGGTTCCTAAGACCATTGGAAATGTGTTTTCAGGTCTTAGGTGACTCCTGTGAAAGGGTTGTTTGACCCCCAACGGGTCGTAACCAACAGGTTGACAACTGCTGTTTAGGTGAGAGCATTTCTTGCTTGTTCTAAGACAAGGTGGTCTTTTCTTTCTTACTCATTATTTGTAATTTTATCTCTAAAGAATTGATTGTGTTAATGATTATGTAAGTCTTCTTGATATGACTGAACTATTGAATTGTGTGATATATGTGGATTAAGTACCAATAAAACTGTTTTAAAAAAGGCTCAGAAACCCAGACAGGCAGTCTATCCTGTCCCATAGAGTCACTATGAGTCGGCATTGACTCAATGGCAGTGAGCTTGGTTTGTTTTTTGACCAAATCACAGGGCACTATTACTTTGTCTTACAGCTCAAATTCTTCACTGTGCCAAATCCCAGGCTGATTTTACTATCTGTAAATCTAGAAACCTTTTGAGCTTTCTGCAGCACTAGTTCTGTATAAACTCCACTCCAACTATGAATAATCTCTACTGCGCCGATACTCAAACCAAACTCTGCCAGTGAGTTGATTTCCACCCAAAGCAGTTCTGCCCATAGGACAGGGTAGAACTGCCCCTCTGGATTTTTAAGACTGTCACTTTATAGGAGTAGAAAGCTTCATCTTTCCTCCTCAGAGTAGCTGATGGTTCCAAACAGCTGATCTTGCAGTCAGCAGCCCAACATGTAGCTATCATGTTGTCTATTGTCTATACTGCCTACTATATATTGTCTATTCTCTTTACTCAATGCATTAAAACATCTATTAATTTTTTTAAAAAGTAAAATGTATGTATTCCACTTTGTTAGTGCTTTTATTCACTTGTATCTCAATTTGGGTCTATCCTAATTCCGTCATATCAATCAACCAACAAATATGCATTAAAGCACCCAAAATGCAGATATAACAATAAGCAATATTAAGTCCTTTAGAGCTGGGCTAAATTATATAGTTAGAATATAATCAGGTGCACAGAGATTAAAAAAACCCCAAATATGATGCAAAATCAACTAGCTAATATTATTTCTAATTAATTCTTAACTCTGATAACTTAAAAAAAATCTTATGAAAACTTACACATCGGATTGGTTTTGTTCATATAAAGCCTTCATCTCCTCCAGAATTTGTCTGAGTCCATCCTCCTGGAATATATAAACTGCTTTTGATATATATCCATGGATTCCCCAATGCATTCAATTAATCCCCTAAATCTATCTGTACTACATTTATCCTCAATTTATATATATAATTTATTTAAAATCCATAGCCATTGCATAAATTCTGGCTATTTATGTACCTATATCAAATATAAAGGCTTAATCGAGCATGAAAGTACACATTTTCACTGCAAAAACAACAAATACAAGTTTTAAAATATTTCTCCCAATTTTTTCCCCCAAAGACACAGTTTTGGTTTGTATTGCAAGAAAAGAAAAGCCAAAGGAATTTTTCCTACCATCTACCTTAAGATAGAAATTTTTCACTTAGACAAATAAAATGTTTTAATTCTAAAATTCATAAAGTTAATAAGATAGTTGACCATTTGAAAAGAAGTGACATCACATATTCTTTCAGCCAAAATACAGTCTTGGGTTCAACCAACCCTGTAGCCAATTATATGTTGAAAATATCTGATGATGATGAATACCCTTGTTTACTCTTGATGTCATTTATTACCCATTTCATCTCCACAATTCTAAAAGTTACAAGTCCTGCTAGTCTTCAATCACTTAAAAAACTCATTTATCAATATCTGTAGAATTGAGTTTCAATCATCCACATTTCTCACCACTAGCTCATCTCTCTGCCTCCATTAGTTCTTCTCTTCTGATGCATTTTCCATATTGCCAATAACCAAAACCACTTCCATTAAGTACATTTTGATTAAATGACCCTATAGGACGGAGAAAATTGCTCCCTATGGTTTACACAGCTGTAAATCTTTACAGAAGCGGCTATCTTTCTCCCTTAGAATGGCTGGTGTGTTTGAATTGCTGACCATTAGGCTAGCAGCCCAATGCATAACTCCAGGCCTCATTTTACTGCCAATAAGTACTCCAAAATATAAAAACATCCCGCCACACCCCTACCTGAAAACCTCTACCTGATTCCAAATGCCTGTGGAATAATGCCGAAGTTTTTCTAATCCTAGAACCCACCATTGACATCTCCATACATAACCTTTCCAGTTGTGATCATGAGTCTTAAGCCATTGTTTATCACCTGCCTGTGTGAGGGCTAATACTTCATACAAGGCTCGAACACCCACTCCCAACCCCCCAGTAGCATTTCTCTTTATGCTCCCATCTACGCAACACCAGTTTCACTTACCACATTGCATTCTATTCACTTGTGTTTCTTGGTCCTCTCAATGACATCTATCTAGTTGCTGCCCTATGATTGTTTACTACGATGCTTAAACGTACAGGCTCTTGAGCCAGACTTCCAGGGTTCAAGCTCTAGCTCTGCTCTTTACTGGCTATATCACCACTGACAAATCTCCTAACTTCAATTCTCCACTCACATGTTTGAGGTGGGGGGAGACAGCTCAGATCTCACACAATTATGAGGAGAGACAATTGCAAGCTAAGTGCTGAACATCATTCCTACTTCCATGTTATTGTAGTGGACAAATAATCATAATAGTAACAATACGACTGTTAGCACTATTATTATTTCTTGTAGAAACAGCATACAGGGACTCAGCCCTGGGTGTGTCAGGTACAGTTCCTCACTACACCAAGAGCTCTGTACCATCATCATGCCCATTTTTGTTGGTGAGAACACTGGACGCACAGAAAGCCTGAGTCCACAGTGATCGAACAGAGTATGAATCTCAGTCTGGCACCAGAGGCCTACTTCATCATCACATTTTGCTCACTGAGTGCGTGCGCGCACACTAACGCGCATAAAACGCTAGATCCAATAAAAACGACTGGTTCTGTGGGTTTCTGAGGCTGTCAATCTTTAAAAGAACAGAAAGCTTCCAGCTTTCTTCGGCAGAATGGAGGTGGATTCGAATTTACTTTAGTTCGTATTGGCTAAGCAAAGGAAAAGCAACAAAGCTAAAAATGAAGCAAAACGGAAGGAAGTAGACTTTGAGGAAGCGCAATTGCTGAGTTGTGCAGTAACTTCCTTCTTTCTCCCACAGTAACCTTTTGTTATGCTGTTCCTTTCCCTTCGGGAACTTGGCTCACACCCTCAGGGGAATCTGAAGCAAACCGCGAAAAGAGCAGCCCAGGGGAGATCCCGCTCACCCTCCAGCCCCTTTCAGCCAAGCTCCCCGGACCTCCATCCCGCCCTCTGCCGTCCAGCCCGTCATATTAAAGGCGGGCAGCTGCCCTTCTGGCGTGTGGTGCAGTTCGCGGACCACCTCCGTCGCCTTTTCACAGAACATGGCGGGTAGACCTGGTACCGGGACCTCCTTGTCGGGCGCCCACTTGACCAAAGAGTCTGCGGGCTCCCTGCAGCCTAGTTCGCGCCGCGCTTATTAGCGCAGGTCTAGGAAATCGCCTGCGCTTTGGCGGTAAAAATCCCCAACCAATGGGAAGGCAAGGACGCAGGTTGCGTGGCTACGGTGGTTGCAAAGGGACAATTCCATACGCGGTAGAGAAATATGACCGGAAGTGGGGAGGCGGTGACCGGTGCCTTCTTCCGGTGGAACGCGGCCCTCCGGAAAGAGTCCTTGGGGTTCCATTTGACTTTATCCATGAGGTGAGACGAATTTTCCAATACTAATCTGAGCACATAGTTTAGGGAGCAGCATAGCTTGGAATAGATGTACCACCCACACCCCCCGAAACTTCCTCTTTTCCCTTTTTTAAAAATAAAAATCATTCTATTGAGGGCTCATATAACTATCCATATGTACATACATTGTGTCACGCTCATTTGTACATTTTTGATATCATTCTCAAAACATTTGCTTTCTCCTTACTCCCTTTATATCAGCTCCTCACTTTTTCCCCTGCTTCATGGAACCTTGATCATTTATCAATTATTTTGTCATGTCTTACAGTGCCCACATCTCCCTTCATCCACTTTTCTGTTGTGCAACTCCATGGAGGGGGTTATATGTAAATCCTTGTAATCAGTCGCCCCCCTTTTTTTTAAATCATTTTATTGGGGGCTTGTACAACCCTTATCACAATCAATACATCATTCCATTGTGTTTAGGACATTTGTGCATTTGTTGACCTCATCATTCTCAACACATTTCCTTTCTAATTGAGCCCTTGGTATCAGCTCCTCGTTTTTCTATCTCCCTCCCTACCCCCTCCCTCCTAAACCCTTGTTAATATTGATAGGTTTAGAATTAAGGTAGCAGATGGACATTGGACCTCCACTTCTTTTCTCCCTCAATTGCAAGAACACTTTGTTCTATTGAACTGGCATGCCGTGATGCTCACCTTATGAATTAAGGACATCAGGTATAATGAATAACTATACAGACAACTTACAACAAAGATACAAGAGATCTAGTAAAACTAGGTAATCTTGGAACCTTGAGCTTCAGAAGAAATTATAGAAAAGTGGACTAAAAACTAACTAGAAGATGAAGGGAAACAAAAGTGGTGCAAGAACAGACAGGTGAATTGTCAGCTAGCCTGACGCATTCCATCCAGACAGAAGCCTGGCACATTGGTAGCTGGCACTAAGAAAGGATCCTCACTTGTTTCCCACACCCTCCTGATATCACAATTGCCAGCCCCTACCTTCACCCATACACCAGACAGAGATATCCTTGTAAGTCCATTTCTGCTTGAAGACAAAGCTATGCCCTCATGGTTTAACATCCCCATGCCTAGAGATGGATTATCACCCCCATGCCCAGAAATGCTTGAGATTCTCCTCAAAGCACTAGCAAAAAATACAATGCTGGATCCCTCGCTGCTCTTGGACACGTGGAAAGTTCCCCCATGATTAGCCATTCTGACCCAGCTGCTTCTCTACCAGAAAGAATCCCCTCAGCTATCACCTAAGCTGTAAAAACGCCCTACTGGATCAGGTGCGTGGACCACAGAAAACAGATAGGCCTGCCAAGCTCCATCTGGAATCAATATTCAACCCCCTAGAGGCTGTGACCTATACAAAAAGGTCCTCACCCCAAGTTTTCTCTTTGTTTTTCCTTTTCCTTCACTTCCTTTTATTTATTTTAATCACTTCTGCACTCTGCTTTCTTCTTTATTTCTGCTTCTACTTCTATTCTTTCCATTTTAATTTACTTTTCCAGTTCCCTTCCTTTCCTTTTTTATGTTTTGATTAGCTTCTCTTTTATTTTTCTCTACCTTGGTTTTTGACACACACACACACACACACACACACACACACACACTTCTAGTTATTAAATTCCTTTCACTTGCTCTTGTTTGTCCGCTGTCTCTTGCTGGTTTCTTTTTCAAAAATTATTTCTTCGTTGGCAATTTTTTTTGTCCCTTCCTGTTCTACCTGACAGTGGACAGCAATCGCAGGCCTAGCCACCTCTATGACTGGAGTCATACCTATACAGTGACAGACACTACATACTCCTGTACCACCTGATCATCTTTACGTAAGTGAGACCACCAAACAAACCATTGCTAACTGTGCTATAATAACAACAAACAGTACTACACACATTCTCAAATTATCCTTTACAACAACCAGTAGATAGGTGGAGTGTCTGCAGTCTCAAGATACTAAGATCAATTAAACACAAAAACACTAATACTACAACATCTCAGTGGCAAAGACAATTTAAGTTTATATGAAGAAACAAGACAGAACAGCTGAAGCACATGACCAATATAGAGCTAGAAGACCTTTTTTCAGGAAGAAAAGGCATTGAAATTACCTGATAAACTATTAAAAATTATACTTTTATACTATCAATGAACCGGGAGAAAGGAAAGATTGCGAAGCTAAAGAAAAACTGAACACACACACACACACTAGAGTAATTCAGGAAAGCACTAAAATAACACATCAATTGAAACTAGAAACCGTACACCACAGCAAAGAGAAATTCAGAAGATTAATACTAAGATGAGAGAAACAGATAACGCATTAGAAGAGCAAAGGACTTTGCGAGTAGAAGGAGGCAGGGGAAGGGAGTGGTAAGCAAACAACGCCAAAGACGGGAATAACTAAGGAATTAAAATCAACAATGAGGAGGACATAGAGATCCTGGTGGTGTTGGGGTAACAGCAATTTAGCTGAGAAGAACTACTAAGGTGGAAGAAGGGTGAGTGTGATGGTGAGGTAGAAGAAAGGTAAAAAGAAACAGGAAAGATCTAGGAAGCAAAGCTATAGATAGAGGTATAAGCATAAGTGTGTACCTATGTAAATACATTAATTCATAAAAATAGAGGTATTGGTCTATGTACATCATATATGGCAAGACATTGGTGTAGTAGATGGACGTTAGGTCTCTGCTCAGGGCCTGCCTTCAATACAAGAATACTTTGTTCTAAGAACCTGGCATGTTGTGATGCTCACCCTCCTGGCATGATCGGTGAAGACAAAATGGGTGCACAAGCAAATGTGGTAAAGAAAGCTGATGGATTGCCTGCAACAATGATGCAAAAATAGAGCGATACTGGGGATGGTTCAGGACTGGATGGGGTGTGCTCTCTTGTCTAGAGGGTCACTGTGAGGTGGAGCTGGTTCGACAGCACCCGACCACAACAACAACAGAAAACTAAGACTGGCTCTGACAAGTGTCAGATGCTGCTCACCCAGGCTTGGACATTAACTTTCCATTGCATTAAATGTAATCGCTTGGTGTCAGAGTTGGAGAAGCTGCTATTCATACTCTAGTGATCAAGTGTTATGTGAGAAAATTACTTGTACATTTACTAGTTTGCTATTCATACCTTATTTCAGTTTAGCTTAATAACCCATTCCCTTGTTTTCTTTATCTCTGGGGAAAATAAGTATCACTAATTGGAGCAGGATATGTGAAAGTACTGCAAAAATAAAACACACCATGCTAATATTAAAAAAAAAAAGAAAGCTGATGGTACCTCTTCTATCAAAAGATATAGCATCTGGGATCTAAAAGGCTTGAGGTTAAACAAGCAGCTGTCTAGCTGATAAACAAACCCACATGGAAGAAGCACACCAGCCTGTGTGATCATGAGATGGGATCAGGTAACAGGCATCAGAAGACCCAAAACACAAACACACACACCCCACACCCCCCCCCCCCAAATCCATCTGTAGATAATGGAACATCTCCTTGCAAAAGGGTCACAAGGGATGAGTCAACTAGGATGCAGTATAACACCAATGAAATATACAATATTCCTCTGGTTCCTTGAGGTTCCTCACCCCCCACTACCATGACTCCAGTCCTGCCTTTCACTGAGGGCTAGACCAGAACATGTACACAGATACAGATAAGAGCTCGAGACACACACTGAATCAAGGAATAACAATGGAAGTAGTGATACCAGGAGGGCAGGAGAAAGGTGACTCCAATGATTGACACATAACCACACCCCCACCCCAGGGGGACGATCAACAGAAACCAAGGGTGACGGGAGAGAGTGGTTGGTTAAGATATGAAAATAATAATAATTTATAATTTATCAAGGGGTCAAGGTGGGGTGGGGAGGGAGGGGAAAAAGAGGGACTGATATTTTGACCCTGGCCTCTAAACCCCTGATAAGGCCTGACCGTGGCAGCCTGCTCTCTGCTGGCTCCTCTAAGCCCCATGTCCATCACATGGCTGGTTCATTTTCTGTCAGCGCCCACGTAACTGACATATCTCCCCCACTTGCCTGAAAAGACAGCCAGGAGATCACCTCGCTAGGGTTTGGGATCAACGGTGGCCCTCTCTCCTTTGGGGACTCCCTACACCAGCGGAGCTCTTAACACTGGTCTCACTTCATGCCCTGCCTTGCCCTAGGGGCTAACTGACCCTGGGGCACAGCAAGGCCAGTATCATCACAAGGGCATAAGGACTGCACCTCTTGGCCTCCTAGTACAATCCTGCCCCTTGAGAGTCCCTGGGGTCTAATAGTAAGGGCTCAAATAGAAAGTAGATGTTTAGAAAATAATCTTGGCAACATATGTACAAATATGCTTGATACAATTGATGTATTGATTGTTATAAGAGCTCTAAGAGCCCCTTTATTAGTCTAGGTACTTTGGAGAAGTAAATCTACAGCAACTTGTGTATAAGAGAGAGTTGTATGTAAAGGTTAAGTGCGCATCAAGAAAATATCCCAACCCAGTGCTGCCCAAGCCCACAAGTCCAACATTAACCCATTAGTCCAATAACAGTCCACAAAGTCCTGCTCCATCTCACAAAACAGACACAATGATGTCGACTGCAGAGGAAAGCTGAGTCAATGAATATGTAAGCATCTCAGCGCTGGCAGGGGTCTCCACGTGGGTGCTCCAGCACCCAGGGCTGCATCGGGGTACGTTCATGTGGCTTCTCCCTGGGGATGTCTTGCAGGAAGTCTGTCTTGCAAGCTGAAGCAGGGAACTGCGAAAGCAGTTGCACCCTGGTGTGACCACAAAGCAAGAGACCCGAGAACTAGAAAGGTGAGGCTCACTGAGCCATTTATCCCTCTGCCCTTCAATTAACCCCACATGTGTTTATCGGCCAGGTTGGCACAATAAACTAACTGAGTCCCCAGTAGTATGATCTTTTAATTTTAAAAAAGAGCAAATGGACTAGAATTGAATCAGAGAGAGTTCATCAGTGAGATTAAAGAAAATCTCTCAACCTAATTTGGTAAAGGAATAATTTTTAAAATAGACAAGAAAATCTAGAGAAAATCACAGAATTCTGTGGGACAACATCAAGTACATTATGTGTGATTGGACAAAAAAACAGGAAGAAACAAACAAAACAATCAAAAGAGCAGAGAGAAGGAAACTTCCTTAATATATCATGACATGGTAACAAATGTACTCATGAAGCTAAACAAACCAAAAGCAGGGCTGACTGAAATAAAATAATCATGACATATCATGATGAAAGTTACAAATGACAGGAATCCTGACAGCAATTGAGGAAAAATAAGTTACTTAAAAAGAGGAACTGAAAACAAAAATTGTCTTAGAAAAAGTGCATCCAGAAGGCTCTGTAGCAGAAAATGACGAGACTTGGTTTAATGTACTTTGGACATGTTGTCCAGGGAGACAGACCTTGGAGACGTGTCCCACGCATGATAAAAGTACCGGGTTTTAGAACCGAGGAAAACCTTCAACAAGATGGATTGACACAGTAGCTGCATCACTGGGCTCAAAGATAAGAACAATAGTGAGGACTGCACAGTATGGGGCAGGGTTTTGCTCTATTGTCCATAGGAACACTGAGTTGGAATAAGTCCACAGCACCTTCCAATAACAGCAACAACACCACCATCTATCATACACGAACACACTGAAGCAGGAAAAGTAAACATACATATTGAAAAGAGAAACAAGTCATGCAATTAAAAACTCCCAATACATTCAAAGAAGAGTTGACACCAATTTTATTCAAACCATTGTAGGACATAATAAAAATGGAAAGTCCCCAAATTCATTTTATGAAACTTGTAAAATCATTATACCCAAATCAGACAGAAACATAGCCAGGAAAGAAAATAATACAGCAATATCCCTTATGAACATAAATGTAAAAATATCTCAACAAAACCCTACCTAATAAAGCCAACAATAAATATCTCAGTAAAGTAAATCATCATGACCAACATGAATTCATAACAAGGGTGCAATGATGGTTACATATTAGAAAAACAATCAATGTTATCCACTATATAAACAAAACAACAGGAAAGAACTTTATAACCATATTAGAAAAATTCAAATCCTACAATCCTGAGAAGAAAATGGGACCAACGGTTCCAGGGGATAATAGAAAGGGAGAGCTAGGGAAGGGGGAGGGGAGCCAACAGACCCACGGACAGGGAACAACAAGAGATCTAAAATTGATGGAGAGGAAGGTGTAGAATGCCTGGTGGGGTTAGATCAAGTGCAATGTAGCTGAAAGAGGAATTACTGAGAGCCAAATGAAGGTCAAACATGATAGTGGGACAGGAGGAAAGTAAAGGGAAATAGAGGAGGAAAGGAGGCAAAAGACATTTTTTTTTACATTTTATTAGGGGCTCATACAACTCTTATCACAATCCATACAAATACATACATAAATTGTATAAAGCACACCCCTACATTCTTTGCCCTAATCATTTTCAAAGCATTTGCTCTCCACTTAAGCCCTTTGCATCAGGTCCTCTTTTTTTCCCCCTCCCTCCCCGGTCCCCCCTCCCTCATGAGCCTTTGATAATTTATAGATTGTTATTTTGTCATATCTTTCCCTATCCGGAGGCTCCCTTCCTCCCTTTCTCTGCCGTCCATTTCCCAGGGAGGAGGTCACATGTGGATCCTTGTAATCGGTTCCCCCTTTCCAACCCACTCACCCTCACTCTCCTAGTATCACCCCTCAGACCCCTGGTCCTGAAGGTATCATCCACCCTGGATTCCCTGTGTCTCCAGCTCCCATATGCACCAGTGTACATACAACCTCTGCCCTATCCAGTCCTGCAAGGTAGAATTCGGATCATGGTAGTTGGGGGAAGGAAGTATCCAGGATCTGGGGGAAAGCTGTGTTCTTCATCGGTACTACATCACACCCTGACTGACCCATCTCCTCTCCTAAACCCCTCTATGAGGGGATCTCCAGTGGTTGACAAATGGGCTTTGGGTCTCCACTCTGCACTTCCCCCTTCATTCACTACGGTATATATATATATATATATATATATATTTTTGCATGATGCCTTTGGCACCTCGTGATTGCACAGGCTGGTGTGCTTCTTCCATGTGGGCTTTATTGCTTCTGAGCTAGATGGCCGCTTGTTCACCTTCAAGCCTTTAAGACCCCAGACACTATCTCTTTTGATGGCCGGGTACCATCAGCTTTCTTCGCCACATTTGCTTATGCACCCGTTTGTCATTGGTGATCGTATCATGGAGGTGTGCACCCAATGATATGATTTTTTTGTTCTTTGATACCTGATAACTGATCCCTTCAGGACCACGCGATCACACAGGCTGGTGTGTTCTTCCATGTGGGCTTTGTGCCTTCTGAGTTAGATGGCCGCTTGTTTATCTTCAAGCCTTTAAGACCCCAGACACTATCTCGTTTGATAGCCGGGCACCATCAGCTTTCTTCACTACATTTACTTGTTCACGCACTTTGGCTTCAGCAGTTGTGTAGGGAGGGTGAGCATCGTAGAGTGCCAACTTAATAAAAGAAAGTATTCATGCATTGAGGGAGTGCTTGAGTAGAGGTCCAAGGTCCTTCTGCCACCTTAAAACTAAACCTATAAATACAGAAACATAGATCTATTTCCCCATCCTCATATATATATTTGCATGTACATGTCTTTGTCTAGACCTCTATAAATGCCCTTTGACTCCTAGCTCTTTCCTCCATCTCCCTTGACTTTCCTCCTGCCCTACTACCAAGCTCCATCCCCACCTGGGTTACAGCTATACCTCTTCTTTATGTAACCTTACCCTTGATCATTCCCTACCAGGCCTGCCACTCCCTCCTCACTACCATTTTGGGTCCCATGTTGTTCCCTTGTCCCTGGGTTTGTTAACACCACTTCCTTACCCCCCCACTTCCCCTATCCCAAGCCCCCCCCGGAACTGTCGGTCCATTGTTTTTCCTCCAGATAGTTCATCCAGCCTGTCTTATTTAGACAGACCTGTGGAGACAATAACATGCACGAAAATAAGACAGAGGAAAACAAAGCAACAGTATACAACCAGACAACAAAACAACAACAAATCACTGACAAAGAACAAAACAAAACACATCAAGAAAGAAAACTTGTAGTTAGTTCAAGGATCGTTTGTTGGAGGCAAAAGACATTTATAGAGGTGTAAATATACACACATATATAAAAATATACTTATATAATGATAGGGATATGGGTCTATGTTCATATATTTATGTTTAATATCAAGGTTGCAGATGAATATTGGTTCTCTATTCAAGTCCTCCCGCAACGCAAGAACACTTCCTTCTAATAACCTGGCATTCTGTGATGCTCACCTTCCTGACATGATAGCTAAAGTCAAATGGGTGCATTAGCAAATGTGGTGAAGAAAGCTGATGGTGCCTAGCTATGAAAAGATACAGTGTTTGGGGTCTTAAAGGCTTGAAGTTAAACAAGCGGCCATCTAGCAGGGAAGCAATAAAACCCACATGAAAGAAGCACACAGCCTGTGTGATCACAAGGTGTCAACAGGATCAGGTATCAGATGACCCAAAACAAACCATCATATAGATATGAATTGGGGGGGGGGGGTTTGGAGTGGAGACCCAAGGCCCATTTGTAAACAATTGGACATCTCCTCAGAGAAGGGTCAAGTCAGTCAGGGTGAAGTTTAGCACCAACCAAATACACACTACTCTAGCTCTTTAATTGACCTTGGCACCCCACTATCCTGACCCCAGTTCTAGCTTACAAATCTGGCTTGACAGGAACATGTACCCTAGTACATATCAGAGCTCTTGGTACACGGAATCCAGGACAGATAAATCCCTCAGGAACAGTAATGGGAGTAGCAATACCATGAGGGGAAGGGGAAGATGGGAGAGGAAAGGGAGAAAAGGAAAACCAGTCACAATGATCGACATATAAGCCACTCCCCACCTGCAGGGGACAAGCAACAGAGTAAAGGGAGACTGCAGACAGTGTAAAATATGAAAATAATAATAATTTATAATTTAACAAGGAGTCATGAGGGTGAGGGAGGGAAGGAGGGAAATAAAACAGGAGCTGATACCAAGGCCTCAATTAGAAAATGTTTTGAAAATAATGGTGACAACATATGTACAAATGTGCTTGATACAATTGATATATGGATTGCTATAAGAGGTGTAAGAGCCCCTAGTAAAATGATATTAAAAAATACATCTACCTCTCCGTCTCTCTGCCACCCCGAGTGTGGTGGTGCTCCGACTTCACCATGTCATCTCATAAGACTTTCAGGATCAAGAGATTCCTGGCCAAGAAACAGAAGCAGAATCTGCCCATTCCCCAATGGATTCGAATGAAAACCGGTAATAAAATCAGGTACAACTCCAAGAGAAGACATTGGAGAAGAACCAAGCTGGGTCTGTAAGGAGCCCCCTGAAGGATGGCACGCATGGCCGCATTTTCCCAGGCTCAAATCATGAATTAAGATTTTTGTCCCCATCTGAGGAATTGAACTTCAATCGGCAAATAATCTGGTTTATTCCTTGTTTTTTTGCTTCCTAATCAAGTTTAACAATAAATAATGTAAGGTTGTTGTTGTGAGAAAAAAATACATGTATACTACTATAATACCTCAAGTAGAAAAAGACAGAAAATGGGGTAAGATGGCCACCATATAACAAGCCCGGGAAGATGTGCTCAGCAACTACCAAAGAGTTTCCACTATGAGAGAGATTCTGCACTTCCTGGTAGCAAGAAATTCAACTTAAAAGCCAAGTTGACCCAAGTTTCTCAAAGTGGAAAGCAGCAAGGCCTGCTGACAGACTCCCCTTTACGGATGAGCAGCAACATGAGTTGCTTCTACAAGCATCGTGATTCTTCGTGGCCCCTGAGAAAAGACAGTCAGCCAGCCAACCCTCTACCTCCCTGGCCTCTAGGGACACAGATAGCTAGCAGATCACTTGGGCAGCTTGGTACACACATGCTCAGTACCCAAGGTACGCTTTGTACCATTTCCCCATCTTCCTCCTCTTTTCCTGCTTTGTTCTACAAGGCATTCCATCCCGTGTGCCAGCGCCGTGATACCGCATACATGTACACACAGACTACTAAAAGAGCAGGAATCCCCACCCACAAGGTAGCTTTATTATATATAATTTTGGATTTTGTACTTTTGTTCTATTTTAATACTCTCTCTCTCTTTTTTGATCTCCTACTTCCTCTTCTGGAGTGACTCCACCCTCCTGAGAATCCACATTCCTCCCAGGAAGAGACAGGTCTGTGTATCCCAGCATACCCACTCTAGCATGGGCTTTCCAGGACCTCCTAAGTGCACAGATATGCTCACATTCATTCACATTGCCACAATAGCAGAATCTGGTACCCACAACCATACCCAAGTCTTTTTTTTTTTTTTGATCCTTGTACTTCTATCAATTATCTTTCTATTTTCTTGCTGTTCTCTCATTAAATATCTTTCCATGAAACCTATTAATTTAGATTAACTCTCTGCCCGCAAGTGTCAACTCACAGTGATCCTATAGGACAGGGTAAAACTGTCCGGTGAGTTTCTGAGACTGTAACTGTTTATGGGAATAGAAAGTCTCCTTTTTTTGGCGGAGCAGCTAGTGGTTTTAAAATGTTGACCTTTCGGATTACAACTCAATACATAACCATTATATGACCAGAGCTCCTTATTGTGATTACCCCTCTGAAAATATTTTCCCATTATTTTTGCAAGTCTGTTGGCTTATTCACAGTCACTTATTACTATCATTACTTTATTCTTATCATTACTTTTATTTTATTCTATTTTTCCCAGCCACTATCACCACTTAGGCACCTTTCCCCTTCTTTTCATTTCACCACTGTATGTTTTCCAGCTCCTATTAGAACTCACCTGTGTCACTAGACAAACTCTACCTCTGTATGACCAGCAGCTCACACACCACAATGCTGAAGAAACAGCAGTCAAGCACAGAAAGCTTCCAAATTCAAGAAAAACAAACATGAACAACCAAGTAGCACTCAAACCAATGGAATAGTCTGAAGATGTGATTGTGAACCACCAGTAACAGAATTCAGAAGAATGATGCTTAGGTCAAGAGATCTGGGGAATGTTCATGAGAAAAACAGAAGAAATTGAGAAACTAACATCCTTAAACCAAAGGATTCTAGAAGACAAGCAATGAGATAACTGAATTAGGCAACATAGTAAAAGGCTAGAGGAATAAAATGGAAAAGGAAAATAAAATAAATGAGCTTGAAGACAATTACCCTCACGACAGTAGACAAGAGAAGCAATCAACAAAAAAACCCGGAAGCATCCAAATAAATCCTGTAGGACACTATCATAAGAACCCATCTAAGAAAAGAAAAAAGAAAAGAAATGCTGGGAAAAGAACACCACCAAAAAAAAAAATCTACAGAGAATAGTACAAGAAACCATGGAAGAAAATTTCAACATACTATTCAACAAGCTGAGAAGAATGGACAACCAAAGAGAAAACATCAAGACATAAAGAAAAGGAGAGAATCTGAGGGCAGCTAGAGAAAAAGGAAAAGTCATCTACAAAGGAAAGTTGAAAAGGATAAATTCAGACTTCTCAGCAAAAGACCTGCAGGCAAGAAGACAATGGAATGACATATATACAATTGTGACGGGTGGAAGGGGTGGTGGGGCGGAAGGAAGCCAGCCAAGAATATTATACTGAACAAAAATATCCCTCAAATACAAGGGAGAAATAAAGGTTATTTCCTGAGGAGGAAAAAATAAAGGAATTTTGAATTCAACAATTCATTTTCTCAGATCACAATGTTATAAAACTGGAAATCTACAACAGAAAGAAAAGGAACAAAAAGACAAACACATGGAGACTGAACAACATACCATTTCAAAATGACTGGACACTAGAGTAAACGAAAACGAGAAATTAAGAAACTCCTTAAAACAAGCAAACCTATAACACATCATACCAAAAACTCGGATACAACAAATGCAGTTATCTGAAGTCAATTTATAGCAATCAATACACACACGAAATATGAGAGAAATCCAAAACCAATACTAATAAAACACTTCCAAGAAGTAGAAAGAGGGAAACCACATAAGTCCTTCAACAATAAAGGGAAAGAACTAATAAAAATTGAAGCAGAAATAAATGAACTGAAAAATGGGGGGGGAAATCAACAAGACAAAAAGTTGGTTATGAAAAGATTAACAAAATCGACAAACTGCTAGAAAACTTAACAAAGGAAAAGAAAGATGCAAATATCTAGAATTTGAGATGAAAAGGGTGCCATCACAAAAGATCCAAATGAAATAAAAAGATACATGTAGAGCAAAAGAAGAATTAGAGGTCACCAAGAGACTTCCAACCAAGAAAGATTCTAAAGAAGTATGTATGTTGCCTTCACAGGAGAATGCTAGCAAGTATTCAGGGAAGAGCCATAACTAATTCTGTGCAGACTATTCCAAAATATAGAAACTGACAGCAAACTCCCACACGCATTCTATGAAATGAGCATAATCCTCAAAACCTGATCACGATCATTTAGAAAAAATGAAAACAGGAAGTAGATAAGAGTGTCCCTCATCAATATTCTTATTCAACATTGTACTACAATAAACATCTTAGCCAGACAGACAGCAAAAAAATTTTAAAATAAAAGGAATATAATTGGGCAAAAAATAGGTCAAGCTGTCACTATTTGCAGATAGTATGATTTTACATAGTGAGAGCCCCAAGGACTCCACAGAAAGATTGTTGGAAAGTACTAACGAATCTGTTAAAGTAATGGCATACAAGATTAATAAGCAGAAATCAATTTTAATATGCTATTGAAGAGCTCCAAAATAAAAACATCAAGAAAAAAAATTAAAAAAGAGAAAACAATATCATTTATAATATCCATACAAAAGATGAATACCTGGGAATAAACTTAACCAAAGAAACAAAAGACCTGTACAAAGGAAACTACAGAAAAATCAAAATGTGAATATTACTGAAAGCAATAAATCTATAGATAGAACACAATTCTGATCAAAATCATTTTCTTGGGGGCTCATACAGCTCTTATCACAATCTATGCATCCATCCATTGTGTCTAGCACATTTGTTCATTGTTGCCATCATCATTTTCAAAACAATTTCATTCTACTTGAGCCCTTGGCATGGGCTCCTCATTTTTCCCTCTTCCCTTCTTCACGAACTCTTAATAATTCATAAATTGTTATTAATTTTTCATGTCTTACACTGTCCGAGGTCTCTCTTTACCCTCTTTTCTACTGCCCATGCCCAAGGAGGGGTTACATTGTGATCAGTGCCCCCTCTTGTTACCACTACTCTCACAGCTGTCTACAAATGGGTTTGGGGTCTCCAGTCCACCCTCCCCCTCAATCACATCAATAAGGCTTTTTGTTCTGGGTCTTTGATGCCAGATACCTGATCCCTTCGACACCTCTTTGTCACACAAGCTGGTGTGCTTCTTCCATGTGGGCTTTGTTGCTTCTTAGAGAGAGTCACTTGTTCATCTTCAAGCCTGTAAGACCCCAGATGCTATATCTTTGCATTGCTGGACACCATCACCTTTCTTCATTACATTTGCTTATGCACCCATTTGTCTTCAGCAATTCTGGCGGGAAGGTTATCACAGAATGCCAGGTGACTAGAACAAAGTGTTCTTGCGTTGAGGGAGTACTTGAGTAGAGGCCCACTTAATTGGACCTTTTGGACCTACTTTCTATCCAGCTCTTGGTAATCCAGGGTGTGTGCTACAGACTCGTGGACTTAATATTGTTCTTTGGAGGCACACAATATCTTTCATAGGCCACACCAGAAAGAATCCTTGTGGAAGCTACATTCACTGGAGTTTGTAAACTGGGCTTTCATTCAAACTCATCAGGAGCCCTTTGATTTAAGACTGAAATTCATCAGTGTGAGAAGATGATGACTGCTATCCCAAGTTATGGAATTGGCAGTTATTGGACTTTGGTTTGACTCTCTGGCCTTCAGGGTGCCTAATGAATGGTGATCCAGGAATACCAAATATTTACTACTTTAATGCTCTTCTTATTTTGTTATGACATGTATTAGTCAGGTATGCATGTTGCTACCTTTTGGAATGAATTTTGTTGAAAGTTTTGTTCCAACATCAACCCTAATTATTTGTGTAAATAGTGTCCAGCCCAGCCTGTGTGATCACGAGGTGTCAATGGGATCAGGTATCAGGCATCAAAAAACAAAAAGTCCTATCACTGTGATGAGTGGGAGTGCGAAATGGGGACACAAAACCCATCTATAGGCAACTGGACATACCCTTACAGAAGGGCCTTGGGGAGGAGACAAACCAGTCAGGGTATAGTATAGTAAAGATAAAACATACAGCTTTCCTCTAGTTCTTTAATGCTTCCTCCCTCCCACTATCATGATCCCAATTCTACCTTACAAATACGGGTAGACCAGAGGATGTACACTGGTACAGACAGGAACTAGAAACAGAGGCAATCCAGGACAGATGACCCTCTGAGGACTAGTAGTGAGAGTGGCGATACCGGGAGGGTGGAGGGAAGGTAGGGTAGAAAGGGGCAAGGGATTATAAAGATCTACATATAAACTCCTCCATGGGGGACAGACAACAGAAAAGTGGGTGAAGGGAGACGTTGGACAGTGTGAGATATGCCAAAATAATAATAATTTATAAATAATCAAGGGTTCGTGAGGGAGGGTGGGGGAAGGAGGGTGAAAATGAGGAGCTGATACCAAGGGCTCAAGTAGAAAGAAAATGTTTTGAAAATTATATGGCAACAAATGTACAAATGTGCTTGACACAATGTATGTATGGATGAATTGTAATAAGAGCTGTATGAGTCCCCCCAGAAAAGATTTTTTAATAAATTGTTCAGAAACTTGAATTTAATCTATATAAGTCAACAATTCGAGCATGAATTGATGTCTGAAACCAGCCTATACTTCTATATGCTTTTCTCAACCGTGTTTTAAATTCTGTATCATTAGCTAAATGAATAACACTATCGTTACATTATGTCCCAGGAAGATGGTTTGAAAAGTTTTCGTTATCATAAAATGATAATGTTGTTTCTAAAGTGAACCAGAGACATATATAAACCACAGATATGTGAATGGATTTTGTGCTCCCATTTAAATCTAGCCCCAATCTAAGAACTATGAGTTCTTAGGATGTGGCCCTCTTTAATGCTTAAAGAAGTCACTAAAGATATAGGTGCTATAGAAAAAACAAAACAAAAGAGAATGAAAAAACAACAAACAAAGCCAAAGTAATATACTCATAAAAATTATATCTGTTTGTAATTAATAGATAAAAATTTTACTAGTACATTGCTTAGAACACATGGTAGATAAATGGAATCACAGAATGGAATTTTCCCACTTTTTGCAGTCCATTGTATATTCAATATCTGTAAGTCTTAACATTTACAAAAAGTACAAAACAAGGTGATCTATATTAAACATAATGCCTGTGCTATAAATTGTCATCACAAGGTAATTATTTTACTATTGATTCGAACATTTTCTTCATTCAATACTTTTATTGAAGTTCAAAGTATACATTCTTAAGACAATAAATACCTGGCTGTTTTTTCTTAGTATCACAGAGGTAACATCATCAACTTCAAATTCTCCGTAGTCTCTTAGACACCGTACCTGAAAAGAAAATCAGATATTTTATCCAAATTACCTTTTAAAATATGCAGTGATCATAACATGAAGTGGGATTATATAAATGCCCGAACAGTAAAAGTACTGTATTTTATGTGTCTGTTTCCTCCTCTGTGTACTTAGGACCCTTACTATTCCCAGATATTTACTGTGGTCCTAAACCTAAAGATCTCAATTTCCTACGTCACCGGGAAGGGAAAAATAAGCTTTGCAAATGTATACATGGATGGTATTACCAATAAGGAAACCAGGGATTTAGATAAAAGGAGACTACATAGTTGGACGTTTTCCTCTCAAACAATGCACTATATTAATCAGAAGGAATAAAAATGAGGGACATAACAGTGGCAAACAAGAAAGAAAAGAGCATTTTACCTCAACTAGATTGACCAGATCCTTCCCATAATCCATCAGGATAAAAGAACATACACCTAAAAACAAACTGTTTTTCTTTTTAACAATTTATTGGGGCTCATACAATTCTTATCACAGTTCATACATATACATACATCAAATGTATAAAGCACATCTGTACAGTCTTTGCCCTAATCATATTTTTCTCTTTTCCTTTTTTACATTTTATTAGGGACTCATACAACTCTTATCACAATCCATACATATACATACATCAATTGTATAAAGCACATCCATACATTCCCTGCCCCAATCATTCTCAAGGCATTTGCTCTCCACTTAAGCCCCTTGCATCAGGTCCTCTTTTTTATTTTTTCCCCCTCCCTCCCCTTTCCCCCCTCCCTCGTGTGCACTTGGAAATTTATACATCGTTATTTTGTCATATCTTGCCCTATCCGGAGTCTCCCTTACCCCCCTTCTCTGCTGTCCCTCTCCCAGGGAAGAGGTCACATGTGGATCCTTGTAATCAGTACCCCCTTTCCAACCCACTCACCCTCCACTCTCCCAGCATCGTCCCTCACACCCTTGGTCCTGAAGGTATCATCCACCTTGGATTCCCTGTACCTCCAGCCCTCATATGTACCAGTGTACAGCCTCTGCCCTATCCAGCCCTGCAAGGTAGAATTCGTATCATGGTAGTTGGGGGGAGGAAGCATCCAGGATCTGGAGGAAAGTTGTGTTCTTCATCGGTACTACCTCGCACCCTAATTAACCCATCTCCTCTCCTAAACCCCTCTATGAGGGGATCTCCATTGGCCGACACTTGGGCCTTGGGTCTACACTCTGCACTTCCCCCTTCATTTAATATGGTATATATATACATATATACATATACATATATACATATACACACATGTACACATACATACACACATATCTTTTTTTTTTTTTGCATGATGCCTTATACCTGGTCCCTTGGCACCTCGTGATCGCACTGGCCGGTGTGCTTCTTCCATGTGGGCTTTTTTGCTTCTGAGCTAGATGGCCGCTTTTTCACCTTCAAGTCTTTAAGACCCCAGACACTATCTCTTTTGATAGTCAGGCACCATCAGCTTTCTTCACCACATTTGCTTATGCACCCATTTGTCTTCAGCGATCCTATCATGGAGGTGTGCAGTCAATGATATGATTTTTTGTTCTTTGATGCCTGGTAACTGATCCCTTCGGGACCACTCGATCACACAGGCTGGTGTGTTCTTCCATGTGGACTTTGTTGCTTCTGAGCTAGATGGCCGCTTGTTTATCTTCAAGCCTTTAAGACCCCAGTCACTACCTCTTTTGATAGCCGGGCACCATCAGCTTTCTTCACCACATTTACTTGTTCACCCACTTTGGCTCCAGCCGTTGTGTCGGGAGAGTGAGCATCATAGAGTTCCAATTTAATAAAAGGAGATATTCATGCATTGAGTGAGTGAACAAACTGTTTTTCAAAGGAAATCAAGTCTTCCAATCTCTTGTTTCTCAGGAATACTTAAAAATACATTTAAAAGATTCAGTTTCATGCTCTTTCATTTTGCTTACACAGTAACTTAGCAATCAATTAATTTTCATTTAGTATTTTAAAAATAAAACAAAATTTATGGAAGATGGAATGTTAGATTACATTAAGATGCTTGAAATTAAAGTGCCAACATCCAATCATTTTTGACCTATAAAATGTAAGCTTAATATAGTTCAGCTCACACATCACTATTACCTTAAAACTGTGAATCAAAGTTTGTTGCAGAGAGGGCACTATAAGCATTTCCATACTCCTGTCCCTCTATAGCAGTGTTTCCCAAAGTGGGGATACTGCAATGATCCAGGAGGAGTACAAAGCAGATAGCTACACTTTATCCTGGAGTATAGGCTATTGTATAAAAGTTTTTAATTTTACACACACACACACACACACACACACACACACACACCATAGTGAATGAAGGGGTAAGTGCAGCGTGGAGACTCAAAGGCCATTTGTCGGCCACTGGAGATCCCCTCATAGAGGGGTTTAGGAGAGGAGATGTGTCAGTCAGGGTGCGATGCAGTACCGATGAAGAACACAGCTTTCTCCCAGATCCTGGATGCTTCCTCCCCCAACTACCATGATCCGAATTCTACCTTGCAGGACTGGATAGGGCAGAGGTTGTACACTGGTGCATATGGGAGCTGGAGGCACAGGGAATCCAGGGTGGATGATAACTTCAGGACCAATGGTATGAGGGGCAATGCTGGGAGAGTGGAGGGTGAGTGGGTTGGAAAGGGGGAACTGATTACAAGGATCCACATGTGACCTCCTCCCTGGGAGATGGACGGCAGAGAAGGGTGAGGGGGGGGGGGGTAAGGGAGACTCCGGATAGGGAAAGATATGACAAAATAACAATGTATAAATTACCAAGGGCACATGAGGGAGGGGAGAAAAAAAAGAGGACCTGATGCAAAGGTAAAGTGAAGAGCAAATGCTTTGAGAGTGATTAGGGCAAAGAATGTAGGGATGTGCTTTATACAATTGATGTATGTATATGTGTTGATTGTGATAAGAGTTGTATGAGCCACTAATGAAATGTAAAAAAAGAAAGAAAAAAAAAAGAACATAGCTTTCCCCCGGATCCTGGATGCTTCCTCCCCCCAACTACCATGATCCTAATTCTACACTGGTGCATATGGGAGCTGAAAGCACAGGGAATCCAGGGTGGATGATAACTTCAGGACCAATGGTATGAGGGGCAATGCTGGGAGAGTGGAGGGTGAGTGGGTTGGAAAGGGGGAACTGATTACAAGGATCCACATGTGACCTCCTCTCTGGGAGACGGACGGCAGAGAAGGGTGGGGGGGCGGGCGGTAAGGGAGACTCCGGATAGGGAAAGATATGACAAAATAACAATCTATAAATTATCAAGGGCTCATGATGGAGGGGGGCAAGGGAGGGAGGGGGGAAAAAAAGAGGACCTAATGCAAAGGGCTTAAGTGGAGAGCAAATGCTTTCAAAATGATTAGGGCAAAGAATGTAGGAATGTGCTTTACACAATTGATGTATGTATATGTGTGGATTGTGATAAGAATTTATGAGCCCCTAATAAAATGTAAAAAAATGATTAGGGCAAAGAATGTACAGATGTGCTTTATACAATTGATGTACGTATATATATGGATTGTGATAAGAGTTCTATGAGCCCCTAATAAAACAATTAGGAAAAAAACAGGCCCAAAGAACAAAAGAAAACTGGGTTAGCAATATATATACATAAATTAAAATATCTATAAAGAGATTCTATCACCGCCCTCTAGTTGATTCTAACTCACAATGACCCTATATTGGTTTTCCAAGGCTTTAATCCTTACAGAAACTAAGAGTCTCATCTTTCACCTGAGCAACAGTTGGTAAATTTGAACCTTAAGAACCTCAGAACCCTGGTGGTACAGCAGTTAATCACTGGGTTGCAATCTGCATGGTCGACAGTTCAAAACTACCAGTACCAGTAGGAGAAAGCCTGGGCTTTCTACTCAGAAACCCATAGGGGATCCCTAGGAATCAGCATTGACTCAATACCAGAGAGTTTGGTTCTGGAACCTTATGGTTAGCAGTCCAATCAATGCCTATCCTACAATGTCAGCAGGGATCCTAAGAAAGAGATGAAGAGATGTAGTCAATGAATAAGGCCCATCTAGCCATCATCTCTTATGCATTGTATTATCAATTCTAGCCTATATGGCTATGGTTAAAATCCCATTTTGGAGGGATGGTTATGTGGAAAAGCCATCTCAGAAGCAGGAACACAGAGAAATGCTGGACCATCAAGGTGTAAGAGGCCCTAGTGGGACATACTTGAGATCTTTGTCTGAAGTGGTAGAGACTGAGATGGAGGCATCAAAGGCTGCAGCACAGAGACCATGGGACAGAACAGAGGGACTAGGCCAAGACCAGAGGCTGAGGCAAGGCGTCCATGACATAAAACAGAGGAGCAATACTGAGACTATGATACTTTGAGGCAGAGCAGTGGGCTGCCTTTCTGGCCCAAAGAGGCAAAGGGACTATGTGACTGAGAGGCTAAGGACTAAAGACTGACATGACTGCTGGATGACAGGAGAGGTACACTTACTGTTTCCTGATGCTGACTTGTGGTAACTAGTTACCTTCCTTAATAAGCCCACTAAATTGTGAATATTGTCTGTGAGTTCTGTGAGGCCAACTGGGACCGATAATTGAACCCGACAGAAAGGCAGTGTGTGAGGGAGGAGTGGGTGGTGTCAGAATAGATATTGAAGGATGAAGGATGGAGGCATGTCTGAACTCTGCCTCATGGAAACAGTGAAGCCAGAGAAAGTCAAATACGGCCCTCTGATATGTCTTCCTACATTTAAAGAAGCCAATCCATTTACTAGCACTAACAAATAAGAGAAACAACGTTACTGGATAACTCAACAGGATATTTGAGTTGGCAGAAGAACAGAACAGCTTATTGAGTCTGAGGAACAAAAGTAAAGAAACATGATCCCAAGGAACACCATCAAGCAAATCAATGCAAATATTATGGAAGTCCCAGAAGAGGGCAAAGGGTAACTAAATAAAACTTAATAGACAACAGCAGAACATTACCAAAACTTGACAAAGGACAAGAATGTACATATCAATGACACTTAAGAATTTCCAAATCAGAAGAAAGCCTGAGAGATCCACACCAAAATATCTTATCATCAAACTCTTTAAAAAAAAGATAAAATCTTGACAATATCAAATAAAATGAAGTACCAATTTACATATATAGAAACCCTGGAAACCAGGAGGTAATAGAGTCACATATTTAAAATAATGAAAGAAATGAACAGCCATCCAAGATTCCTATAGCCAGCAAAACTTTCCTTTATAAATGAGGATAAAATTCAAGAAAACAAATAAAACCTGAGGGAATGTTGAGACATTCCTTTAGATTGAAATACAAGGAGAGTAGATTGCAAGATGAAGCAATATAGAGAAAAAGGTGTTAGGTTCCTGGATTCAGGTACCTGAAAGAATTCACACAGCAGAAGCAGGTTTGTAATCCAAGTGATTTTATGGGGAAAAGGGAAGTTTCAGGTATTACAGCCTCAAATAATACACATTGTTTTAAGAAAGCATACAAGGATCCGCAGAACTGCACATGGGTTCACTGCTGAATGGGGAAAAAACACATAGAAAGAACAGAAACACGTAACCCAGCACGTGGAACCAGGAAATCCCAGGGGCCAAAAGGGCTCCCACCCCCCACTTGTGGAGAATGCTGGAATGGAAGGAAGTCAAGGCAGGGTCTTTATTCCCTCCTTTCCACAACGGCTGGGGGAAGCATGGTTGAAGGTATTGGTTGGTTCCACTGGCTTGAGTTTAGGCCCACCTGTGTGAGGTAATGTAACTGAGCCTAATCTGTGTGCCCTGGTGGACCTCCCCTCGGGGCGGAGGGAGCTCTTGTCTGAGCATGCTCAGTTTGATTGTTCTAAAATTTAACGGATGCCTGATTTCTTCCAATCCTTTTGCTTTAGCCTTATGCAGTTAGTGCGGAGACAACCCCCTTGTGGTGCTTATGTAATCTGATGTCAATTTGGGACTTGAGAGGATTAAGAGTGAAGTGGTGGAGTCTAGTTGGTCAATCAGGATAGCCAGTGAGGCCTCTGTGTGGGCATTGCCTTCGCCTGAGAATTCTGGGAACTCAGTATTTCCTCCTTAAACAGGAGACGATTCTCTCTCTCAGCTCACTTCCTTGGAGATGCTCTACTGGCAAGACACATGGCACTACGTCCTGGTAGCTGGGAAAGCCACACGGACCTACCCTGATGCAACAGACCTCTGGAGCCAGAGAAGCTACATAGAGAAGAACCCTGCCAGCGCTGAGATGTTTACAATGCTACTGGATCCAAAAACTTTCTACTCGCTGGTTCAAGATCGTCCTGCAATCGGAGTCATTGCATGTTTCGTGAGTCTGACGAGGCCTTTACAGATTGGTATCAGACATATGGGCTAATATTGGGCTCACGGACTTGACCTGGACTGGGCTGGGACGTTTTCGCAATATTCAGTTGTTCTTCTATATAAACCTCTTTCTTATAAACATGAGTTTCTATGAATTTGTTTCTCTTGTCTACCCAGACTAACACTCCCCCTTTATGGCCCCTATTCTGGCTACCTAACATATTTAGCCAACACCTAAGTTGAATGCAAACATTTTTCTTTGGTCTTCTTTATTCAATATTCAAAAGTATACAAAAGAGGATAATAAAGATGGTTCAAAATCCAAAAATTAACTAAGCGCCAAAGTACGTGGTACTACTGGAAGAAATGAGGAGCAAAGAGAGGATAACCCACTTAACAAGTAACAAAATGACAACTATATGACAGGGACTTCAAGTGTGTGCAAATATGGAATTTAAAAACTGAAAAAAGTCCCAGAAACATTTGAAGCTCCTTGGTAAGTACTTCCTTAGTGGTAGTAACTTTCAATATGAAAGTATTAAAATGTCCAGTGTAAAAGCAGAGACCTTGTGATATGCATATGATACAACTTTGCTTATGGAAAGCTAAGAGGATTCAACACATTAATGAAGAACTGAGACTAAAGCTTTCTGTAGGGATTATGGCTCGATGGGAAAAAAAAGCCTCATGCTCGGGCCAATAAACACAATGATAAAAAGAGAAAAAAATAAATTGACACGGATTTCATTTATTTCAATGCATAATCAACATTCATGGAATTAGTGAAGAAATCAAGCCATGAGATAAATGCTGCAAAAGACTTCTTTAAAGTGTTAAAGAGCAGCAGAGTCAGCAAAATGACTGTCAGACAACAAACTCGGACAACTCTCAGCAATTATACAGAAGGTCCACTAGGAGCGATATCCTAAACTTCATGGAAGAGAATCTCAATATGAAGTACATCCAAGCTTCTTAAACTGAGAGAGCAGTAGCAACTACTAACAGATTCCCCTCTTTGTTATAGGCTGTCCACACGCTGGGGAAGCTTCCCTCCTGCCTGGCATAGCCAATTTTTTCTGGTCCCTGAGCTAACCCAGCTGACCAAGCCTCTTGGCTTGCTGTCCTCTGGTGAAGAACAGCTTTGCAGAGTCAGCTTGGTGCAGACAGTCACTAGCCAAGCTTAACTTTTGCTTTGTTCTACAGTTCCACCAGCCCTTGCTCAACATTCCTCACCTTGCCACCCCCAAGCAGGAAATGTGTTAGCAAAACAACACAATTAGGGGGCAAGGGGGAAAGAGAAGCCTAGCACTTCCCGCACCAATCTCAAAGTAGACTTGAGAGGTTTAATTTAACCCCCCCCCCCATTGGGTGAGAAATCCACACACCTGGCCTCTAGACCTGGCAGGAACCCCATCTTATCCCTCAAGGGGTGGAGTCAAGGGACAGAGTTTTTGTGGGTTTTGAACTGCGGACCATGCTGATCGCAACCCAATGTGTAACCACTGTACCACCAGGGGTCCTTTTATCTCAGTAAAACTATGAAAACTAGTCCTCGGTTTATCTGACCCCAGCCATGCTATTTTTTAATCACCTAATATGTATATGAAAGGTGAACAATGAATAAGACAGAGGTGAATTGATAACTATGAATTATGATATCGCAGAAAAGCACTGACAAAACATCAACAGCCAGAAGAGCAAACAAAGCTATGCTGGAAGAGCTACAGCGGGAGTGCCCCTTAAAGAGGCCGACTCCGTGTATATGTCATCTGGATGGCAAGTCCCTGGATGGTCAAAAAGAGGAAGCCTCTCAGTGGTACACATTGACACCATGACTGCAATAATGGGCTCAAACAGCAATGTTTGAGAAGAGGGTGCGGGGCAAGGCAGTGTTTCATTCTGTTGTACATCTAGTTACTATGAATAGGACTTGATGGCACCTAACAAAACTATATTCATATCTCCTTCTTACATAATAGGAGCATAATCCACACATTCAATAAAATCCATTCTCAAGAGGTAAAACTTACTTCAATATATAAGCTTTGGGGAGGCTTCATATCCTGTGTTATGTCTAAACCTTCATTTCCTCCCAATGACCTCATGTAAGTAGCAAGGGACTTCTTATAACAATTGAACCATTCTATCTGAAAACAGAAAAATGGTCTTTTTACCAAGTGACAAAGAAAACAAGCTTGCCAACATTGTGTAATCGTGACTTCAAACAGCACATACGCCCATGTAGATCATGAGTGTGGCATTCCTGTATTTATATAGCGAACATTAATGGTTGTCTTCTACGAGTCAGGAACTGTCTGTGCACTTAGGATGGAGCATTCAACCAAAACAGACAAAATTCTTGTTATCACATAGCTTACAAACCAGTAGACCTAAGCACAGATCTAAAAAAACCATTCAACCAGAAACAACACTACGAAAAACACATGATTCAGTTATGGTCGCTTTAAATACTGCACGGACTCTTTTTATAAGAATGGAACAACATGCTTGAGCAGACAATGCAAATGTCCCCAAAGAGAAGGAAGGACAAGCAAAATGAGGAGTGCACACAATAGAAGATAGTGAGGCTTACTTTGGAATTCAGTTCTAAGTTGTATCTGACAAGGGTAAACCTTTATCACATGTAAAGTGGCGCAAGAGGTCACATTATTTTACGACTGCATTTGTAGGAAAGTCAGTCATCGGAATTCTATAAATGTAAAAAAGTAGATAAAGTCTATTATGGTTAGGGTGAAAGTTTACAGAGAAAACTCATGTTTTATACAATAATTTATATATATTTTGTTTTGTGACATTAGTTGCAATCTCCTCAGAATCTTATTTATGTATAATTACAGAAAGGTAGGCAAAACAAAGATGTACAGGTTAATGACATTATTAAGAAACAGCCTGGTCAAGGAGTAACACATCCTCAGCCCCAAAATGGAGACTTATCATTTTGTTCCATTCTGAAAATTTTACATTATCACCCAAGAATGCATCCCTAAAACACTAGTTTAGTGCTGTTCATTATTTGTACTTTAAATAGATCCACACAGTATTTATTATTTTGTGACAAATTTCTTTCACTAAACATATTTTGGATTTCTGAAATTCTACTTTAAAGTGATGAAGAGCAAGGATGTCACACTTTGAGGACTGAGCAATGCCATGGGATTTTCCATTGACCTTAGCCATGGGATTTTCCATTGCCTCATAAGCATATGAAAGTTGGACAACAATTAATAAAGACCAAAGAATAGATGCCTTTGAATTAGCATGTTGGCAAAGAACACCGAAAGTACCATGGACTGCTAACTGAACAAACAAATCTGTCTCGGAAGATCACAGCCAGACTGATCCTTAGAGATGAGTATGGCAAGACTTGTCTCACAAGTTTTGGGCACGTTTTCAGGAGACCAGTCCTTAGAAAACGACACAATACTTGGTACAGTGCAAAGTCAGTGGGAAAAACAAAAACAACTCAAGGAGATGAATTGATACGGTAACTCAACAATGGGTTCAAACATAACAATTGTGAGGATGCAGAGTCCAGTAGTACTTCATGCTGATCTAGACAGGGCCACTATGAGGCGGAACTGACGAGAAGGCACCCACCACTACTATGTTGGTTAGTATTGGGTTATGTGTTGGCTAAAGCCAAGGTCAACAGTTTGACTCAACCAGTTACACCTAGGGAGAAAGGGGATTTCTGCTCCTATAAAGAAATACAGCTTCAGAAACCTAAAGAGCCAGTTCTACTTTGCTCATCCTTAAGGATTGTTAAAAGTCAATGGCAGTGGGTGTTTTACACAATCAATG